>NW_026000229.1:2482339-2494424 GCF_001458135.2 Marmota marmota marmota | reverse complement strand
GGGGGTGGGGGGCGGCTCTGCCCCTCAGCAGGCCGCTGGGCCTGCTCTGTGGATGGTCACAGTTCCCTCTACCTTGCCAGCGCTGGGGGAGGGGGCGGCTCTCATAACATGATTCTTGATTGAAAGAGGTGAAAATGAAGGGATCAAATTCCTGAGCCATATTTTAAAAATGATTTCAAATAATCTCTGTGGACTTATTGAAAATGGCAACCAAAGCAATCTATTTGATGACAGAAAAGTCACACAGTGAGAGAACCCAAGACATTGAGTCCTGTGTTAGTCAGCGTTCTGTTACTGTAACAGGTATCTGAAATAATCAACTGTAAAAGAGGAAAGGTTTATTTTGGCTCACAGTTTGGAGGTTTCAATTCATGATTGGTTGGTCTATCACTTATGGGCCTGTAGAGAGGCAGTGTACCATGGTGGAAAGGTGAGGAGGAGGAGGAAAAGGAGTGGGGGAAGAAGAAGAAAGAGGAGAAAGCTGCTCACCTCACAGTGGTTGGTAAGTGAAAGACAGAGGGGAAGAGATGGGAGGCCCACAGTTCCCTCATGGGCAGACCTCCAATGACCTACAACCTTCTACTAAGCCTCACCTCTTAAGTGTCCCACCAACTCCCAATAGCATCAATGTGGGGACAAAGCCATGAACACACGAGCATTTGGGAGACATTTCAGATCCAAACTATGTCAAGTAGGAAGTCACAAAATGGCTTGTGTGTGTGTGTGTGTGTGTGTGCACGCACACATTTCTGGAGATTGAAGGCAGGGCCTCCTGCATGCTAGGCTGACGCTGTACCACTGAATTATGCCCCCAGCTCCAAAATGGGTCATTTTGAAGCAAAATAGTTTTCTTTGATGATAATCATGTAAACCTGTGGACTGAATTTTGTTTAGCTTTTACTGTAGTCATTTAGAATTCAACCATTATTCCATTAATACGAACAAAAAACAAGGTTATCTATTAATTAGGTTTTATCCCAAGGTGGTTTGCTTTAGAGACAAATGTTATTCAACAAGGGATGGTTTCCTGAAGGTCTTGATTTTTGTTATCCATATTTGAACATGTCTTGAATCATTTAAGAAGTCTTAGGAGGCTTCTAGAAGGAATAAATATTTCCCTAAGAAATTAGAGTTGTGCTGTCATATTGGATGTCACTTTATCTTTATGTGTCTGTCTTCTTCATAGTATTGCAAATTATTTGATGCAGAAACTATATTGTGATATTCTTTGTTACCTCTTTATGCATTAAATAGTGTATTGGACAGTGTGTATTTTCAATTAATATGTTTTTAGTAAAATGAAACTGCCAGGCACTGTGGCGCACTCCTGTAATCCAGCAGCCCAGCAGACTGAGACAGGAGGATCAGGAGTTCAAAGCCAGCCTCAGCAATGGTGAGGCCCTAAGCAACTCAGTGAGACCCTGTCTCTAAATAAAATGCAAAAAAGGCCTGGGGATGTGGCTCAGTGATCAAGTACCCCTGAGTTCAATCCCTGGTATCCTCCCACCCCCCCAAAAAATGATGAAAGAGTAGTTGTGAAGTGTTTCGTATAAATTATAGCACAGTAATCTTTCCTCTATAACAGTATAATGGCAACCTTTCCTGGTAGTCTCAGGGGTTTTAACATCTCTTCACAATAGTCAGTTGTATGGAGTTCAATGAGTGTATAGTTCCTTCCACTATATGGAGATTGCTCTAGATTTATATACTACTATTATGTGTAGTACTGTTTCCTGTTTTTCTTGCTATTTCAGGGAAAGTTTTAAATTCTTTTTAATTAATAATTTTTTAATTAAAAAAAATTGTGTGTGTTGGGGATAGAACCCATGTCCTTGCTCCTGCTTAGTATGAGCCCCGCCCCCCCATCCTTCAGTACTTGCTCGCCAGGACCTGGTGAGTTAAAAGGAGAGGCCACATGCAGCATGAGTTGACGTTCATTCATTGGGTATGCTGAATAGGAATGCTGAAGGTTTGCAATTTCAGAATGAGTTCTTTTTTCCCTGGATGACAAAAACCAAAGGTTCAAAAATGGAATGAATGCTCCCGTTTAGCTAATAAAGCAGTATGTGCAGTGCTGGACTTAAAGTATGGGCAGCAAGGCAATTGTCCCTTAGGGGGGAAAAAAAAGAAAGAAAAATGACAAACAATTTTAGCTGTCAGTTTTTCCACATTAATTCAGTTCTTGGTAATAAATGTTCTACTAGCTGATTTACAACATAAGACATTCTATAAAATAAAAATGTATGCTTCCAACCTTTAAGAAATAAAAAGGAAAAACTTCAGAAGGATCTTTAACTTTTTTTAAAACTTTTAGTTGTAGATGGACACAATACCTTTATTTTATTTTGTTTATTGATGTGGTGCTGAGGATCGAACCCAGTGCCCCACGCATGCGAGGCAAGTGCTCTACCAGGGAGTCACAACCTCAGCCCCCAGAAGGATCTTTTTAGAATAGGGTGACCAGAACACATGTGGCAATCTTCTCTCCCTTTCTCTTCCTGCTGGGGGACTCAATGAGTAACCAGTGTGTTAGGGCTTGGAGCAGGGTAGAGATCTGAAAACTCACTTGAACCTGCCAAAAGGGAGAGCAGACGCAGGGGACAGTATTTGAAACATTGGTGGGGGTAGGGAAAGGTGGCATATGACAAAGAAACATCAGAGGTCTGTGAGCCTGAATGCGAGCAAAATTGGCCAAGTGGCTGTGTCCATCCATCCTATGTTAAGCTTCAGTGGGCAGTTTCAGTTGTAGAGAAAATCAGATAGACCATGCCTGGGAGGCACCCACAAGGCCATTCTAGAAGGACAGGGTAGAGTGTGGATAGCAATGTTGTGAAGGGGTTTACTTCAAGATGAAATCATATACATCGTATTCTGTTAGTTTTCTGCAGAAGGTTCTCTATTTCACAATTAAAATAGGTAATGTTACAAAGAGTTACATTGTGAATACCCTTAATACCTTTAAACACCAAAAAAAAAAATCTGATAATGAGCAAACCAACTATTTGTTAAGGAAATGCCTGGTTTAGAATTGGACTTAAAAATTGGCTTAAAAATGTTTGAAATTTTATTTTTAAAATAATTTGAGTTGACAAAAATGGTCTGGGTCAGGTGTCCGTCGCTCTGTACTCCCATAACATTGTAAGTCTAAAATTGGTGATATTTTTACTCACACTCCAGTATTACATAGTCTAATAATTAATCTTCAAATAAACAATTTTAGAATATCTTAAGATTTATAGAAAAGTTGCAGTATTGGTTAGTAAATTACCCTAAACCCAATGTCCCCTATTGACAACATCTTACACTAGTTTGATATGCTTGTTGCAACTTATGAGCTGATACCGATGTTATTATTAATTAAAGTCTCTACTGTGCTTGAATTCCCTTACCTTTTACCTAATGTTCATTTCCTATCTAGATCCTGTGCTAGATAACATGTTTCCACCAGACCTCCTTAGGCTTTTCTAGGCTTTGATAGTTTCTTAGGCTTTCCTTATTTTTGAAGATCTTGACAGGTTTGGGAGGGCTAGACAAGAATTTTAGAGAATGTCCCTCTATTTGGCTATCCTTATTTCTTTACTCATGACTAAAATGAGTTTGTGGGTTTGGGAAGTGAAGCGCTTCTCACCAAGCCTATTAAGGGTGTGAACCATCAGCACGACTCTTCATTGCCCATCTGGACTGCAATTATCTTGCTAAATTTCTACATTGCAAAGTTACCCTCCCCCAACCTTTCCAGGTTGTACTTGATGAAATAAGTCACTATGCTAATTCTACACTAAAAGGATGGGCGTTGTGGTCCATCTCCTTGAAGATGGAGTATCTATATACTTTATCTGTAATGCTTCTAAACAATTTATCATTCTTCCCTATTCACTTATTCATTCAGTTGTTTATTTGTGTCAGTGCAGATTGATGAGTGTTGATTTTATACTTTTGTTGTAATCTGATGCTAAATTTTCCAGGTTTCATCCCCATGGTGAGGTCACTCAGGATGCCACCTACATCCTTTTCATGAGGCACATCCCTGAGATCTTTAGCATTTTCTTGCTTTCTGATACCTCAGGCCACTCCCAGTTCAAACCATCTGTTTCACCTGATTCACCCATTTCTCCAAGGACTCTTGGTTCCTTTTATTGGCAGATAGTATCAGCAACTAAGCTCTAAGCCTAAGTGTGATTGTTGTTGCTAGGGTGTTGTTTCTTCTAGGTCTGCTCAGTGGATAGATCTCAAGAGTACATGTGGGCATACTAACTTGTCTGAACACTCACTTCATAAACATTTCTATGTGTACACATCTATATCCATTGTAAGCAAAACAAAAATTCATAATGATGCCACCCACTCTAATTTAGCACACATGGCTTATTCTAGACTTTTCCTTGTTCATCTGTAAGTTCCCACAACAAATGGTGAGAAATCTGACCCCCAACCATCCACCACCTGTATATTATATTCAGTTTTAGTATGTAAATAGAGTGGTTTCTGGGTATCTGTTGGGCACTGGTTCTAGGACCTTCACAGATGTCAAAACACAGATGCTCAACTACCTTATATAAAATGGTCTGGTATTTGTGGATAACCTATGCACATCCTACCATATATTTTAAATCATCTCTAAATGACTTATAAACCCTAACATAATAAAATGTTGGGTAAATAGTTGTTTAGGAAATAATAACAAGGAAAATAAAGTTAGTACCTGTTCATTAAATTTTTTAAAAATGTATCAGTTATTTAATTAGGTTCCTGGTAAGAATTCTAGAACACCAATTTGTGAGGATAAATTCCATTTGTTAGAGCAAAATCAAATCACATGTAGCCCTGGAGCTGAGGAATAGTTTTGATTTGGGGTAAAATTTGTGAGTCTACATCTTTCCGATTAACCTTGTGACTTCTCTGTAATCTCAGATTTCTCTTCCTCTGTGCCGGATTTCACTTTCCTGGTGTCTGGGCTTCTGCAACTTCTTCTTCTTGAAGTAAGCATCAGTGAAGTGTTGTGGGATTTTCACGTTGCTGATATCAATCTTCGTGGAGGTGGTGATAACAAACTTCTGGTATGTTCTATGCAGAGAAACTCAGTTGAGGGAAAGAGGTCCCATCACAAGTAGCAAGCCTCTGCTCAGCTTCTTCAGCAAAACCACTCTCTTGTCTCTGTGGCGCCCAGTGAGGATGATCAAGACCGTCCATCCCAGGAGTGAGGCTGGCTTGCAGTTTTCTCACATGCTGACTTGGGGGGTGGTGGTGGGGGGTTTGCTGTGATTCAACAGCTTTTGTGGCACATCTTCAGCGGAATAGTATCCAGGCATTTTGTGAAGCTTAACCACCCTAGTACCACCATTCTTGTTCCCACCAGCTGGTTTTGTGAGAGTAGCAAGAACCTTCTCTTTCTTCTTCTTTTCAACCTTGGATTTAGCAGCTGAGTACTTCTTCTTGTACATGGCCTTTGAGAATACCTAGCAGATCCGGAGGACCAACCAGTGGGGCTTCTCTTTCTTGAGTTTCTTATCCTTAGGGTCTCCTTTTTTAACCTTGCCCACAGCATCAGCCTTCTTGGATCCAGGTTTCTTCTCCTTAGTGTCCAGCTTCTCAGCCTTTTCACCCATCATCTTGCAAGCTAGGAAGGAAACCTAAGTACCTCTATTTTTTAAATAGTATTTTTGATTCACAGTCAGTTGAATCTGAAGCTGTGGAACTCACAGATAGGAAGGGCCAATTATACACACAGTTTTACAATTTTTAACCTGTACCCCCAATGAGAAATAGCTTTGCCAACTAGAATACTATGCTCATTGCAGTTGCTTTGTCCTTTGTCTTAACATCTCCACTCATTTCCACAGTTACCAAGGTCAGCAACTCTTCTCCACCTTCTCCTCAATGATGTTGTGTAAGATATTTTAGAGTTGGATTATTTTTTTGCAATAAGCATTCTATCCTGATATTTCTTGCCAATCTAACCAACTTTACTGTAATCTACATGCTTAGAAGTTCACTCTTTGTTCCATAAAGTTCTGTGTGTTTTCACGACATATTCAACAACAAAGTGCTGTACAAAATAACTTCAATTCTAAAAATCCTCTGTGCTTCAAATATTCTTATTTGAGCCTCTCTCCTCCACAAGCCCTTCCAACAGTGAACTGTTTTCTCTCCATACAAGTTTGCCTTTTTCAAAATGCCAATGAATGAAGCCTTATAATATATTGCCTTTTCAGGCTGGCTTGTTTTATGTAGCAGTTTGCACTTAAGATTCATCCAGTTGTTACTTGCATAGATTGCTAACTCTTTTTCTTTTTAATCACTGAGTAGTGTTTTTCCATTGTATATACCACATACACATTTCCATATGTATGTACCATAATTTGTTTATCCATTTGCCAACTGGAGGACATTTTGGTAATTTGCAAGTTTAACAATTACGAATAAGGAGGCTATACATATTAGTGCACAGATTTTCATGTGGACTGCAGTGGCTGGATTAAAAGATAAAACTTTGTTTAGCTTTGTAAGGAAACTGGTGAAGTACTCAGAAGAGACTGCAGCATTTTGTATTCCTGCCAGCAATGAAATGAGAGTCCCTGCTACTCTGAATTCTCACTGGCAATTGATATTGTCAATGGTTTTTTTTTTTTTTAACTATTATCGTAGATGTGTAGGAAGAATCCATTGTTGTTTTAATTTGCATTTCTCCAACGAGAAGTGATATTAGGTCATTTCTCATCTTCTTGTTCACCATCAGTATATTTTCTTTGATAAATATTGGCTCAGATCTTTTGCCCACATTTTAAATTGGGTGACTTGTTCACTTACTTGAGTTTTTAAAATTTTTTTTGTATATTCTAGATTCAAAAATGTGGTTTGAAAACACCCTGTGGCGTACCTTTCACTCTATTAACATTTTATTTCAAAGGGCAAAAGCTTTAAATTCTATCACAGTCCAACTAATGACATTTTTCATCATAGATCATGCTTTTGCTGTTCCAAGATCTCATAGCGAAATGTAAGGTCAATGAGATTTTTTTCCTGTTTTCTTCCAGAAATTTTATAATTTTCTATTTTAATTTTAGCACTATGGTCAATTCTGAGTAAATGTTTGTGCAGGATGTTAGACCATTTTCTAGTTGCATCTTTCTTCATCTAGACAATGACGTTGTATAAGTGCCCCTGAGTTCAATCGCCAGTACCCCCAAAACAAAAAACAATATGCCTGCATTTCAGGCAGTCTTTGTGGAAAGCATGTCTTTCCTCCATTGAGTTACCTTTGCACCCCTACCCCAAGTCATGTATGTTTTTGTGGCTTTCTATTTGTAGCTTTCCATTCTGGTCCATCAGTGCTGCTTCTTTTCTCAATACCAAACTGCCTTGATGAATGTAGCTTTATAATAAGTCTTGATCAGACAGTGTCAGTCTTCCAACTTTGTTCTTTTTTAGAATTTGTTGGGTATTCTCAGTCTTTTGCCTTTCTGTGCAATTTTATAATCATTTTGTACTATCTATAGAAAACATGCTGGGATTCAGAAGGGGATTGGGTTGAATCAGCAGATCAAGTTGAGGAGAAATGATGTCTTAATACATGAAATAATTTGAACATAGACTCTCTCTCCATTTAATTTTACTTTTTGTTGGGTGTTGCAGTTTTCTGTTTCTAGACTCTACAAATATTTTGTTGAATAAATACTTAAGAATTTCCCTCTTTGTATTACTATAATTTTTTTATTTCAAATTCTAACTCATTTTTTATATAATAAATGAAAAAGCTATATATATACATATATACATACATATATATATATACATATATACATACATATATATATATATATATATATACACACACATATATAAATTTTAATAAAAATGATGCTCTTGTTCCTGTCTATTAGTAGTTTGATAGTTTCAATCACAGAAAGGTGTTGGATTTCTTAATATGATTATATAATTTTT
This sequence comes from Marmota marmota marmota, assembly GCF_001458135.2. NCBI lineage: Eukaryota > Metazoa > Chordata > Mammalia > Rodentia > Sciuridae > Marmota > Marmota marmota. The sequence continues at coordinate 2,486,483 of NW_026000229.1, read as the reverse complement.
AAAGTGTTATTTTAAATTAGTTTAGAAGCAAAAATACATTAGCCAGCTGGGCACAGTAGTACACACCTGTAATCCCATCTGCTCAGGAGGCTGAGGCAGGAGGATCACAAGTTCAAAGCCAGCCACGGCAAAAATGAGGCACTAAGCAACCCAATGACTAAAATACAAATAGGGCTTAAATAAATAAAATACACTGGGGATGTGGATCAATGGTTGAGTGCCCCTGAGTTCAATCGCCAGTAACCCCAAAACAAACAAACAACAAACAAAAATCTAAAAATTAACCTTATAAATCATCAAGAAAAACCCACTAACCTCATGGGGATTAGCATCCTACTTCAAATTCCAATCCCAATCTGAACCAACACTTGAAGTCTAATGTTTCCAAGGGACAAATAAAGAAGTAAGATGGTTTATCCTTCTGTGTGGGGAGCCACTCTGAATGATTTGTGTCTTCCGTCTTGGAGCGGAGAGGCTTTGAACGTCTCTACATCTCATAGTGACTTGGGCATTGACGGGTCCCGGAAGTTTGAGGACTTGTCTTCAGACGTAGGTGTTGCCCTATAATCCTTGGGCCGAATTATACTCACATGTCCCTTTTAACTCTACCCCTTCTTATCTTTTTTGGATGGAATTTCCTAAGAATGAGGGTCCTCCCAATAAAAGCCCACTTCCGAAGGTCCATCAGTGCTCTCTCTTGCCAGCCTCTCATGTCTATCCCTTGCTCTCCCATTTGGGGAGCTTGAGGCCGAGAGCCTTCCTGAAGCTTGTTTAAAGGTAAAGTGTGTGCCTGTGTTTTATTTGGTGTCCCTAGAAATTCACATGATTGACCTTAAGTTCAACTGCCCCCACGGGCCAGGGGTGGCACTTCTGCTTTGTGAAATAAATATTTAAATGAAAATATAAGTTTGGAGAAGATGGCAAATAAGACAGATTCCAATTTGTCTAAAGTTATTCTGTTTCATTCCATTTTAAACATTAACGCTGAGAACAGGAGGGAGGTCAAGCCTGGCTGCCCCAATCCACCCACACCTGCCTGTGTGGGGACCAGGCTCACAGTAGATGCAGTCAAACCCTTCATCAGCAGGGCAGACACCTGCCAGAGCCTTGCCTCTGGCACAAGACTGCCCCTTTCAACCAGCAGACTACCATGGAAGGTCAAGCCCAGCCGCCCAGATCCGCCAACACCAACTTGCCAAGGACCCAGGTCCAGGATGCAGTAGCAAACATTGAGGGACACCAGCAGGGTCTGGAAGCACAACATCAAGGTGAGGTACAGACAATCTGCATGGATGCTACAAGAATATAGGGAAGAAACTGTAATATCTCAGATCTACACTGTAAGAAAGGAAGAAACACAGGCAACATGAAAAAACAAGGGAGGAAAGTGCCCCAAACAAATCAGGATACTGTAATAAAAGAACCCATGAACAGTGAAATGTCAGAGAAGGAGTTCAGAAAGTTCATAATTAAAATGACCTGTGAATTAAAGAATGATCTAAATGAGCAAATACAGGCAAAAATTGATCACTCCAACAATGAGATAAGAGAACAAATTCAGGTAGCAAAAGATCACTTCAAGAGAGAGATAAAGACTCTGAAAACAACAACAACAACAACAACAACAAAACAGTAATCCTTGAAATGAAGGATATAATAAATCAAATAAAAACTCAATAGAAAGCATAACCAACAGACTAGATCACTTAGAAGAAAGAACATCAGTTAATGAAGACAAAGTACACAATCTGGAAAATAAAGCTGATCACACAGTGAAGATAGTAAGAAACCATGATCAGAACACCCAAGAATTATGGGACAGCATCAAAAGACCAAATATAAGAGTTATTGGGATAGAGGAAGGCACAGAGTTTCAAACCAAAGGAATGCACAATCTCTTCAATGAGATAATATCAGAAAATTTCCCAAACACGAAGAATGAATTGGAAAACCAAATACAAGAGGCTTACAGGACACCAAATGAACAAAATTATAATAGATCTAAACCAAGTCACATTAATGAAAATGCCTTGCATACAGAATAAGGATAGAATCTTAAAAGCTGCAAGAGAGAGGAATCAGATCACATGCAGGGGGAGACCAATTCGTATTTCAGCAGATTTTTCAACCCAGACCCTCAAAGCCAGGAGATCATGGAACAACATATACCAAGCTTTGAAAGAAAATGGATGCCAACCAAGAAACTATATCCAGAAAAACTAAGTTTTAGATTTGATGATGAAATAAAAACATTCCATGATAAACAAAAGTTAAAAGAACTTATAGCTAGAAAGCCTGTAGTACAGAACATCCTCAGCAAAATATTTCAAGAAGAGGAAATGAAAAACAACCATGAAAATCAGCAGAGGGAGGGAAAATCTAACCAGAGGAGAAACTAAGTCATGTTAATACCCAAAATAAACAAAAATTTCTGGGAACATAATCATGTCTCAATAATAACCCTGAATGTTAATGGCCTAAAATCACCAATCAAAATACATAGACTAGAAGATTGGATCAAAAAAAAAAAGACCCAACAATATGCTGCCTCCAAGAGACTCATCTCAGAAGAAAAATCATCCACAGACTGAAGGTAAAGGGTTAGGAAAAATCATACCACTTCCATGTATTGCAGAAGCAAGCAGAGGTTTCCATCCCCATATCAAATAACGTAGACTTCAAACTAAAGTCAATCAAAAAGAATAAAGAAGGACAGTACATACTGCTCAAGGGCACCATACACCAACAAGACTTAACAATTATAAATATATATTTCCCAAACAATGGAGCATCTACTTTCCTCAAACAAACTCTTCTCAAGTTCAAGAGACAAATAGACCACAACACAATAAGTCTGGGTGACTTTAACACATCTCTTTCATCACTAGATAGATCTTCCAAACAAAAAGCTGAACAAAGAAACTATAGAACTCAATAATACAATCAATAACTTAGACTTAACTGACATATGTAGAATATTTTATCCAACAAGAGAATACACTTTCTTCTCAGCAGCACATGGACCCTTTTAAAAATAGACCATATACTATACCACAAAACAACTCTTAGCAAATACAAAAAAGTAGAGACACTACCCTGCATTCTATCAGACTATAGATGAATGAAAATGGAAATCAATGATAAAATAAAAGAAATAAAATCTACTCCAACATTTGGAGACTAAATAATATGCTACTGAATGAACAAAGGGTTGCTGAAGACATCAAGGAGGAGATTAAAAATTTTAGAGGTGAAGGAAAACACAGATACAATATATCAAAATCACTGGGACACTAAGGAAACAGTTCTAAGAGGAAAGTTTATTGCATGGAGTTCATTCCTTAAAAGAAAAAGAAAGTCAACAAATAAATGACTTAACATTATATCTCAAATCCATAGTAAAAGAAGAACAAGTTATCACCAAAAGCATCAGAAGACAGGAAATAATTAAAAATCAGAGCTGAAATCAATGAAATTGAAACAAAAGAAACAATTGAACAAAATTGAAAGAACAAAAAGTTAGTTCTTTGAAAAAAATAAATAAAATTGACAGACACTTAGCCATGCTAATGAAGAGAAGGAGAGAGAAAGCTCAAATTACTAACATCTGTGATGAAAGAAGAACTATCACAACAGACACTACAGAAATACAGAAGATAATTAGAAATTACTTTGAAAACTTGTACTCCAGAAGAAGATGGCCGCTGCGTACGGGGGTTGCTGAAGTGCTGAGCGTGGTGCTCAGAACAGCGGCTTTAATAGAGATTTCGCACAGTCTGTTAGAGCTCCTTTCACCGTTAATCTGTAGCGGACCACTTTGCCAAGCAGCAGGAAGAACAAAGAGATCGAAAAAGAGACGCTTGGCTCCCGGACGCTTGGCTGCTCAGAGCCGCGGGCGCTTTGCTCCCACCTGCTTCCTCTTTCGCTTCGCTCCGGGCAGAGAAGCTGAGTGTGTAATCAGCAGTGGATTGTAATTACCCGAGGCAAAGAAAGCTCAGTGCGCCCCGCCTTTTTTTCTTTTTTTTTTTTTGAATATTTTTTATACAGGGAGAGTTTGTGGATTGGGATTGTTGGTGGGGCTGTGGTTTCTGTGCCGAAAATCCACTCTGCAGGAGCCGCCATTTGCTTTCTGCTTGCTGTCTTG
>NW_026000229.1:2463237-2472890 GCF_001458135.2 Marmota marmota marmota | reverse complement strand
GTATTTAAAGGTAAACGAGGCACTTTGTGGCAACCACAGCCATCGTTATGAACATATTGCACAAATTTTCTATAACTAAACATGTAACTTGTACCCTACTCATATTTTTAAAGCTGAAACATTTGATGCTGCCGGTAAACTCCACTTATGTGTTTATAACCTGTGCCACAGCAAAGAATGGTGATGCTGTTTATTCAACTACCCTTTCATAATTATGGCAAAAATGATCAAGAGGAGTTACAGAGGACTTGGTATGGTACAGGGCCCAAATGTAAGCTTTCTTAAGTGATGTCTTCAAGTAACTTCAGACATGTAAGCTGCTGCACATCCAAAAAGTCTAAGAAAACATTCCAGAAACTTGGGAGAGATTACCTACAGAATGTATTTCAGGCTAATTATGAATACTGACAAAAATAAATTTTAGGACTTGAAAACCTTTCAGTCATAACAATTCTTGTCAAATTCTAGGGGTATGGTAACTGAAATAAAGGAAGGAGAGTATGTATAATATATATTTTTATATATATATAAAATATATATATAATGCCATTTTTCCATTTCCAATGACTACACCATAAAATGTAAGCAAGGCTTCTCAAAAACACTGAAACATTCAAAATCAAAACCCTCATTCAGACCTTCACATTCCAAAGGAAAAATAATAACAGTGCAAAAGCCCATTATAATATCATTTTTTATGACCTGGCCCTCCATGTTACATATTGGAACAATACAAGTTACGTTTTAATATGCTGTGCCCAAAACTATAATAAAGAACAATATTAATAACTAATTTCAAAACAGGAATAGATATCTCATTTTAGTCAATTATTTTCAGCATTTATGAAACATAAGGTGTCATAAATTTCAATGGTGAGATTTTAGGAATAGATGTCTCTGGCTTTACCAATTTAACTTATGAGCCATCAATACTCTATATATCAATGTTTAATTATAAATGTGTAAATCCTAGGAGCTTTGTTAAAAATTTAAAAACTTTGTTGAGTGAAATTGATGAGGTATGGAAAACATCATTATTTACCAAGAAAACTTTAGATGAAGTTCTGCCTAATCTATTTACCATTAAAGTCTATAAATGCTGCTGTAGTAGGTCCTATGCAATCTGTATTTGTAAATTATAACTAGTCAGACAACCCCACCATTCTTCATGTGAAAAGTCACTTTAAATTTTGTTGCAAATTTTAAATTATTATGGCAACAAAGTTGTGGTGTTTGTGAAATTTCTACTAATGAACTTGCTGATTTTTCTTTCTCACTTTATGTATTAGGGGTCAGCAAATAGCAGTCTTCTATTTTGTGTGATCCATGAGCTAAAAATTATTTGTACATTTTTGAATAATCAGGAAAAGTTTTACAGAATAATATTTCATGAAAAATATATGAAACAGATTACAGTATTCATAAATTAAATTTTATTAGCATACAGTCATTCATTTTTGTGTCATCTATGGCTTCTTCTGTGTGACAACAGCAGATTTGCAACATTCTATGGCCTATGATGCTTAAATTACTTACTATCTTTTCTATTATAGAAAAAGTTTACTGACTCTTATAATATGTAATTAATTTGGAAAAACATTATCATTATTTAAGAACTTGTATTTTCTTGTACCTGGGTATAAAATTTGATATAAAATTATATTGTTTATATTTTATATTATGGCTTGGTTTGTCCACTTGCTCTAACTTATTCTGAGAGTGATTTGGTAAAGTCTATTGTTACTCTGCATCTGTGTCTCCTCACATCTCCTATAGTGTCTGCTTTGCATTGGTGGTTGCTGTTTTACTTGGTGTATGAATATGTGTATTATATTGTCATTGTGAATTATGGCCTGTAATATTCAAAGGTACCTTTGCTTCTTTGGAGAATTAATGCTTTTGGTCTTTATTTTACTTTTTCTGCCTTCATGTGCACAACCAATGCTTCCTTTTTATTTTAACTAGTTTGTCTTCTTTTATTTATGTTTCATTTACTTTTTATATAAATAAGGTCTCAAACACATAAGAAAGCTATAGAAATAGTACAAAGAAGCTCTGTTGGATGTAGTGTTTGTTTTCCTACATATGCATAATCTCAATTCTGTAGCATTCTCTCTCAACTTGTGCCAAAGTGGTGAGGTTTAAGTGATATTCTTTGTTCTCCTTGTTGATCTGTAGTTTTTTCAGAGGATGTGTGGAAGCTTTGGCTAAAGGTGACTAAAATTACCTTGGCCACTCATTTTTTTCTAACTATATCTTTTTTTAATTAAAAAAAATCCATGAAACTTCTAACTAATACATCATGGCAAAATAACAGAGAATGGCTTTATTACGATTCTATTTTTAAATAATTGTTTAGTATATTACACAAGTAGTACATAAGAAATCTATTTAAATTTTAGTCATTTAATTTAGTTTAGGCCATAAAGTCCTATAAAATCCTATTTGGCAATTATTCCCACCTTCTTAGGATGAATTAAAAACAGAATGTAAATTTTGTAAAATTTTGGTTTTATAAGAAAATAAAGTCATAGTTCACAACACTCTATGACAACTCATTTTTGATCCAAATGTAGTGAAGAGAAAAACCAGCTACTCATAACAGTTAATTTCAATGATACAATTTTACAATAACAAATTTTAAGATAATATCTTTAAAGGCAATTTCTTATAAGTTAAAATCTGTAGAGGATGTCAAAATATTTACTTTTTCAGTAGTCAAAGATTAATTTGTCTTGAAATGTGCCCAAGGTAATAATCTGTGAAAGATAGTCCCCTTCAGAAAACATGTTACTAACATACTTTTTGAATTATATTCTACTGTATATCACAACATTTGTGTCATTTTAAAAAGTGAGTTTAAAGTAAATGCCTGTTAGATATCACAATTCCTTAATATAGTGACCCAGGAGCTGAACAATGATTTTTTTCCTTATGTATAATGAGCATCCATAATCAAATTTATAATAATAATATCATAAGTATAATTAATTTTAATGTCTTTATTTATGTATCGCAGAATTAAGTTTATAAAAGTGATATTTGGCTTTAGTTTTATCCATAGAAATTTTATTTTTAACACTTGTCTATTCAGAATGCGACAAACATCAGTATTTAGTATTTAGCTCATCCTCCATAACTGATGATCTCTATGGCACCCATGGGGCTGTCAATAAATGTGGTTTGGTTTTTGGAGGATAAGAGGGATCTTCCTGTCTGGACATGAGCCCCTCATGCTGAGGGTGAGGACATGATGGCTGTGTTGCTGGCCAGTGTGTGACTTGGATGAATCACTGGGCCTGTCTGAACCTGATTTCCCTTGTCTGTTTACTGATGGATTTGAGTAAAATCTATGATTTCATATCACCTAAAATTCTGTCCTTTTCCGATTGAACAAAAGCTTACTCATTGGAGAAACAGTCATCACAAAAATTCTTATCATGATGCTCTTCTCTGTGGGAAAATTAGAATGAGCTATTGAATAATTAATGAGAATGAAGTGCATATTTACTGCTGCCTTTCCTAGAGTCTATGGCAAGCATCAGCAGAGAATTTAAATAATTACTTTCTATGAAAATATTCACTTTCTCATAGTCAGGCTAAGGCAAATAAAAACAACTGGACATTAGTTTTTATTACTCAGAATCACAAAGTTAAATATCATTGGCATAATCCAATATTGACTAAAGTGTGTAGAAATAAAAATATTAATACACATTGGTGGGTTGTGAAGTTGTCTAATATTTATGTAAAATGTACACCAAAAGATAATAATTTCCTATTATAACAAGGACTCAGAGGCTGCTTTATCTAAAAACACTGACTGTTCACTTGAACCTGCAAATGCGATGAAACTTGCCATCTCTGCCTTGATTTTGTATCTGTCTCCTTTGCTGTCAGTCACCTAGGATTCCAGGAATAATTGTTCTGAAGACAAACATCTTATTATAATAAGTGATGATTATTGCTCCCCAACAGCAATTTTCTTAACACAGTCATAAGCCCCCACCTGACCAAACCTGAGATAGTGATGAACCAGACTACTGTTTGATCAAAATCACTAGCTATGCATACTTCTGGTTCCTTCATGTATAAAATCTCTGAGCTCACGTCAGCATTCCAAAGACAGGATTATAAACACTGGTGTCTTTTGCCTTCCTAGTATATCTGTACCCATTAAAGTTCCTTTCCTGCTTTTTACCATTACTTTTCCAATTAGATTTTTGGGGTGAGTGACCAGACCTGATTTTGGGAACCTCTAGAATTAGGCTGCTGGCCTAGGACTCTGGTAACAGTCTGAGCTACAAAGCAATTGGTTTACGGGAAAAACTGTTAAAATCATTAAAAATAGGGAATTAAGGTATTAACTGAAACACTGTAATAATCAACTACATGAACCAACAATTCAACACTAAGAGGTTAATTAATTAATTACAATACATCAAAATACTATGTAGGCATTAAAATGGCTATTAGGGATTTGTAATAACTTACCAATACCAAAAAAGATGTTGCCATCACCTTGCTTAGCTTTTTTTAAAAAGGTAGATCTTACAACATAGTGGACATAGATGCTATTATAAAACTGATTTTATTTCATATGTCTGGATCTAAAAAAGATGCATGCTAGAAGGATAGAGCATACTGTTTTGGATTCTATTAACAAAATATGATTTCAAATTTCTTTTAATTCTCTGGATTGTTCTAGGCCATTATTATATGAAAATATTTAAAAATTAATACATAAGTGGATTTCCGTTTTGAGGTTTCAATACTGTTGGTTTGTTAGGGGCATGCTCTTTATAGAGGGATCAAGAAGGACATGCTCTTGATGTTGTGATGGCTTGGTTCCTCACAGTGACATAAACAAGACAGTCAGTACTGTCAACTCAGTGTGTGTGTGTGTGTGTGTGTGTGTGTGTGTTTGACAAGTTCTGGCTATGTTGCCCTGCTGCTGTAGAACTCCTGAGGTTTAAATTAATTCTTCTGTCTAAGCCTCCCAAGGAGCTCAGACTACAGGTGTGGATGACCATACTAAGCTTTCAAAATTTCTCTTCTTTAATATAACACTTTAATACAAGTTTGGAATTAAGGTTAATAGATTTTCCATATTTGATGATTTTATCTTCTGTTTTAGCACTCCTCTTCTTCCTAAAGGTGTTAAAATGGAAAAATATTCTTAAAATAACAAGTGATAATGGCTACTCCTTGAAGAAACCTTTAGTTGAAGCTCTTCCTGAAGGTCATTCAGATGCTAATTTGTGTTACACAGAACAAAAGCAGGCAGGCAGACAGGGAATTCAATGGACACATTATTTTGGGCAAGGACACATATAAAATATAAAACATTTTAATTTAACATACTTGCTGATTGCTCACAAACATTGCAAATCTCCAAGATGAAACACATTTAGGAGGGTTTCCCTAACTTGGCTGGCTATGCTGTCTCCACTTATGGAAGCTAAGAACTAGTGTTACAGAAAAAAAATCATCTGAGGACTGTGGCTGAATGGTATGTACATGTATTTTGGAGTAATCCTCATAAACAGTTTCCTGAAGATTTCTGTCTACAGAATGTCTCAACCATGACACTGTTACCATTTTGGATCAGGTATGTCTTTGTGGTGGGACCTGTGTGAGGTAGGAGTTTTGGCCCTGGCCCCTACCTTCTACATGACACTAGCATAGCCTTACAACCCAAAATGTCTCCAGACATTGCCAAAGGTACCCTACAGGTGCAAATTTGTCCTCAGTTGTGACCCACTGATGTGTATGGACACCTGGGAAAGAAATAGGATCAATTTGGATTTATGTATACAGTAGGAGGAGGTAAATGTGGTTGAAAGAGCTAAGTGTGGTTGGAAAACATGGAAAAAAAATGTGTCCCAGTCTGTTCTCTTCTTGGTGCTGCTATGAGGTCATACAGCTCCTCTTATCTGGGGGTGGACATGTTCTCTATCTGATGAGTATGGTAACAATGCCTCCCTGACTAAGCCATGAGCCTGGATGAGGTCACTGTATATATGAAACTTTTAAAATCATGAAGTCAGACTTAAAGAGACAGAAAAGCATTGATTATTACAGATGAGTCACCCTAAAATGATGTATTGGTTTAAATTCAAGGGAAATTGATATTACACACTTTCTTCTATTTGACATTTGCAGTCCAAGAATTATCTATTCTTGATGGAGAGTCTCTTAATGCTGGCAAGTTAAGGACAATTCATGATCCATCCAATAAATATAGCCTTGAATTTTGAAAGGAATGGAAATTCTTAAGAATGGTTGTTTTCCAAGCATAGAAGAGGTATGTCCTTCTGGTATCCTTGAAAAACATATATAAGTATTTCCAGGAATGTATACATAATTTAACATGCGATTTCTTTATTAGATTAACATGTATTTGTGTTCAAAATCAGGTAACATGATCTATTGCTTTTATGACATAAAATAAAACCACAAAGAGTTCTTGGTGATGGGCAAAGACTCTCCATGAGGATAGGAGAAAGAATAAATAATCCCACTAAAGGGGTTTCCATCAGAAATTCTAGGGAAGTTTAAGAGTTTTAATGTTCATAATAGGGGACCTGAATTTTTTCAAAGTATTTTAAGTTCCACTTCCAAACAAATGGAGTGGACATCTTTTCTTCCATGAAGTGAAATTCATGGAAGAAGACTGTAAAAGGTAAAAAGAAGAAGACATAGAAGTTAAGGAAGTCAAGAAACAAGAAGATAGTGAGTTCTCTGGGTTTCCTCTTTACCTCTAATAACCAAGACTGTATCTAGAAGAAAACAGACAAAAACAAAAAATAAAACAAAAATGAAAACTAAACAGCCTGCTCTCTGTAGCCAAAGGACTAGAAAAAGGGTTGCCTTGCAAACCAGAAAATGTTTAGACAATGAATGTTCTACTCCAGCCAACACAACAGACAGACTCTGGCCCTCCTTCCCTAACCCGACCAACAAGAGCCTGTGGACAGAAGGCTTTCCACCTTCAACAAGGTGCACCTAAGTCAGCACCCTTGCTATGGCGTTGTCAATGACCGGGTCACATCAGGAGCCAGGACATAGAGCCCTTGCCAGTTGGAAATGAATTCCCCTTACAAACACGCAGCATTGTGGATCTTCAGGTTGATGTTGTCTAGTTCATAGATGTGCTGCACTGTGCTTGCATCATGGGTTTCTCACAATCTCTTTCAATCAGTCTAAAATTGCATTCTATAAGCTAACAAATTATGTAGGCATACAATTAACTGGATTTGGAGTATTCTAAGATTTGTTGGACCATTTAAGAATTTAGACTTTGAAGAAAATAGACTGAGAGGTGAAGGGGAGGATATTCAAGGAGCTTATAGATTTAAAGTTACAGTCAACTCCTCTTTCCTCCCATTTGTCTCCTTTCTACTTATTCCTATTTCTTCTGTTTTACCTCAATCCCATTGTTCTGTCTTCAAGTTCTCTGTTTTTTCTCTTTATTTCTTTCATTGTGCTCTTGAACTCATTCACCAAACTTCTCATTTAGATCATTGTATTTTTTTATTCTAAAATTTCCATTTAGTTCCTCCTTATATCTTCTGTTTCTTTGCTAAGGCTGCTTTTTTTCCCCCATTTCTTTCAAGCATATTTTAATTACTCATTGAAGCATTTTTATGATTCTGTGTTTTTCCTCTTATCAGATCATTCTAACATCTCTGTCATATCAATGTGGATATTTATTGATGGTTGCTTGTCATTCAATTTGAGACCCCCCTGGTTCTTAGTTTGATTGGTGGTGGTGGTGATGATGATGATGATGATGGTTATTTTACCCAAATCCAGACATTTGGTATTATTGTTATGGCTTAAACATGAGTTGTCCCTAAAAAGTTTATGTGTGAGACAATGCAAGAAAATTTAGAGGTGAAAGGATTGGGTCATGAGAGTTTTAACCTAATCAGTGCATTAATACCTTAATAGGGTATTAACTCTAGGCAGGTAGGGTATGGCTGGAGGAGGTGGTCTTTGGGGGCTGATATGCCTTTGGGGTATATATTTTGTGAGCTGAGCTTAGTCTCTCTGCTTCCTGGTGCCATGTCCTGAGCTGCTTTCCTCTGTCCCAGTCTTCTGCCCTGATGTTTTGCCTCATCATAGGTCCAGAGCAATGGAGCCAGCCGTCTATAGACTGAGACCATTGAAACTATGAACACCAAATGAACTTTTTCTCCTTTAAAATTTTTCTTGTCAGGCATTTTATTCCCAGCAGTGAAAGAGCTGACTATATCAATGATGTTTCAAGACCATGGAGCCCCATCCACATACTCTTTATTTTAGTGCCTCAGGATTGGGTCTTGAGAATCAGTAGTTTTAAGAGGTATTCCTAGTGGCTGTGATGCTCACACATTTGGAAGCATGACTATGATATTATTTGGGCCTTTCAAAGATCCGAGTTCCTAAGATAGGGTACACATCATTTTCTGCCAGGTACCGCAAGTAACCATTTTATTTACAAGGTCCTCGTCTCTAGATCAGGAACCAAGTTTGACACCTGTTTACATCCCTTAAGCATGTGCGACACGTACAAGTTTTCAAGGAATGCCTATAATTGGTGACTGACACATAGCTCTTGGATGAGTGGTTTTTTCATTGAACTCTAAACATTTTGTATTATGTTATGAGGCTAAGGAGTCCTTTCCACGCACTCTGACTCAGTGCCTGTGGGCTGGGTCTTCAGGATCAGTAGTTGAAATGAATTGATTCATTTCTCTCTGAGTGACTCAGTCGTAAGGGAGTGGATCCTGAGGATGAGTCTCTGTGTCCTCCTCTCTCTGGGTCTCTATTTTGCCACCTCTGCTGATGCCACCTGGCTATTGTGGGTGGAATAAAGGCAGATGGGTGACACAAGGAATGATCTCCACTCACACACACACACACACACACACACAGGCTGACACACAATGGTAGCATATGACACACACATGCCTTTTTAAAAAATTGCTGCATAGGAGCCTCCATCTTGGCTGCTGCAGATCACCAGATTTCACCTGTCACTGTGACTGAGTTTTAATCAGTATAAATATATAAGGAAGACAAAAGACAGAAGAATATAAAGAAATCATGTCGATGCATGCGAGGGAAGATGGCGGCGAGGGGAGTGCATTGCCCCCGTGTGCTGCTTCACTGTGTGGGAGTATGACAAGTCAGGACGGCTAAAGGATATCTTGTTAGGAATTTCCAGCAATAGTGGAGTGCTCCGGAACCTGGAGGAAGGATTTCCATCGCACGAGGATCGGCTACGGGGACTCAAACATGAGAGGTTTGTCGCACGGAGGGTAACACTGCTTATTCAGCAAATCGCCCCGCAGCTAGAGTTTGCAGCGCGCGCTGGGATAGAGACGCAGGGTTACAGCGCTGCAGTTTCTGCCAGCCGCGCAAGCACCGTACTCAGGGCTGAATTCTGGGTTCAAGACGGGGGAAGGAAGCGGTCCATCTCGGTTCTCCACACCGGTCAGACCACAGAGGAGGCCAGCAGCCACCATGTTGGTAAACTGACGTCACCTTCCCTGCTTTCGACTGACCGCAGCTCATTCAGCCATAGATCAGGTAATTTCAGGCTGCAATTCGCCTGCGGCTTGCAGACAGATTGCTAGGGTTCAGCGCCTGGGTGCTTCTTAGAA
>NW_026000229.1:2431659-2455887 GCF_001458135.2 Marmota marmota marmota | reverse complement strand
ATAAGAGACAGCTCTTAGACTACCTTAGATTACAGAACTTTTGTTTAGACTCTCTGGTTTCAGTGCTCCAGTTCTGAAAAATAACCGCTATCTTTTGTGAAATCATTGGCAGTACCTCCTGCATCTGTGTCCTTCTTTAAGAACATGTGTAATAAAATACCTTGTGAGGATTAATTGTGTGGCATTTCAAAACTGAACATAAAACAGAGGCAGCAGTAGCTTCATGTCTCCTTACACCTAAAATGGTAATATTGTGTTTATATGCCACTTTTTCATTGGGCTCAAACTACAAATCCCCTTTCCTGAAGATAAACAAACCTGTTTCTCAGGGGATCTGAAAAGCGCCTGGCATTAATATGCTCTATTATTATGCAAAAGATTTCTTTTTTGAATCTAAGATGATTTTTAAATGTAGACACAGATAAATAGTGGGAATCCAAAGCAGAAATAAAAGTTAAATATTGAAAAATTAGCATCATAATGTTTTATTTGCACCCTGTACGATTACATTTTCAAATTTTTTGGGCTCTATAGGGATATTTATTTTTCCACATCAGTTTAGTGTGTTTCTAGTTTCTCAAAAAATCCAAATGGAGTTTTTATTAATATTATATCTGTAGAATCACTTGAAGAGAAATAGCATCTTTGTAAAATTAAGTAAGAGCTTAGAACTCTGAGTGTCCTTGTGCCTAATGAAACTGGGGGCAGTCCAGTGATGTGACTTGGGCAAAACAAGAGAACACTTCCCCTAAATGAGCAGATCTACAGCAGAGAGTTCACAAATAGAGTTCAGTTCTTTTAATAAAGAGTCAGACAGAGCTTATTAAAGCATAAAGCTATGAATATTTGTGACACAATTGGCCTTCTACATCCATGAGTCCCACATCCATGGATTCAAACAACTGCAGATTCAAATATTTCCTGATCAAAAATACTTTTTGAAAAAATTGTGTCTCTACTGAACATGTATGGTTTTTATCTCATGATTCTCTAAACAAAATAGAACTACTTATATAGTATTTATGTTATACTAGGTATCGTAAGTCATTTGGAAAACAGTTAAAGTATTCAGGGAAGATGTGAATAGGTTATATGCAAATACTTCACTGTTATATAAGGAACTTGAGCACCTGTGGATTTTAGTATCTGCAAGGGGTCCTGGAACCAACCCCCACGGACACTAAGGGGTATCATAAGAAATCTCAGTGGGGCATATATTGCTAGCGAGACGAATACAGGAGCATAGGACATGGCGTGGTGACCATGGCCTCAGGGTAGCCATAACCACACTGGAGCAGCTGTCATTTATTGGGCATGTCAGGCCACATGTTAAATGTTATGGTTTCTCCATCCCAAGAAACCTGTAGGCATGAATACCACTGCTTTCTTCATGAGGAAACCCAAAGAATTTACATGAGTCACCCGTGGTTGCCCAACTAAGAAAGATGAGTTTGAACCAAGAGAACTTTGGCTGTAAAGCCCTATTTTACGCACTCACTCTATCCAAGCTCAGACTCAGTTTGCCACGTGGGCAAGAAATACACATAGACTGTTGACTTATGAGATCAGGAGACATGCCAAGTGTCACATCAGTAGCCTGCTCTCTGGGTACAGCAGCATATCCACACCACTCAGAGCCATGTGAGGAAGTACTGGTTTCTGCCAGGAGGAAAAAGGAGAAGGAGAATATTGGCATACACCTTTCTTGTAGTTTCTGTGAAAAGCAATGGGAAAAGCAGAGTAAGAAGGTCTGGAATTGACTAGTTAGAACAATTTAGGAGGCTCTGGGACATAGGGACTATTCTTAGTTGTCTAGTTCTCTGACCTGGATTATTGATTAGGGTAGGTGGAAAAGGGGTCTGAAATGTGAGACAAAGGAGGTGCTTGGGGTGTTGGCTCTGGATTGTTTGGTTTGCCTATGGAAGGTGAGCTTGCAGGACAGTTGTTTACTATCTCTAGGAATTGGGTAGCCCTATTGGGAGGGGCAGTCCTTCATCAGCAAAGCACCAGGTTTCAAAGCATCAGCATATGGAAGTAAAAGACAAGGTTAATGCAAAAAATGGCAGCACGCTCCTGTACATAAAGGCATGAGTGGAGGGCACTGAAAATGAGCAAGCCAAGCAGATACTGCACAGGAGAGAAGTGGTTTTCATCTCCCAGGTGGTGCCTCCCCTGGCTCTGTTCCCGGGCATCTCCTGCACGAACACAACACAGTTTATGCACATACATCCTATACAGTCCTGCTAACTTTCTCTTTGTGAACTCTCCACTATATTTACATAAACTTCTCGTAAACTTTCTGTTTTATGTGCACTGGAGTAGGATAAATAAAGTGTGATTATTTTTATAAATTGTCCTCCTTATGTCAAACAGGCATATAACCTTCTTTTAAAACAACCTTTAAAAGAAAAAAAAATCACAATGAATGAATCTCAACTCAAAGATTCTTTTGTAGACATCCAACCCCCAAAGCCTTAGGACTGCCAGAGCAGACAGTAATTAGACACCAGGCCTTGCCTTCACGCCTGGCCCTTCCTCTACAGATCTAGAGCTTGAGGTCAGAGGCAAAGCTGTGTGCTTTCCATTGGCACCAGAGTCTTGGCTTCCTTTCTTGATCCCAGGCATCAGCACAAACCACAATCTGGTTATATTTGGCAATAGATGGAACTGAGAATATCAATGACAGGAATTGAGGATTTCTGGTCCAAAATAAATGCAAATCATATTGAAAAAATCCATAATATCCACCCTTGTGGTTTACTCCCTGACCTATTTGTTTGTTGACCCAGGCACACAAGACATATCTATGCCCCATTCCATCTTCTACCAAAGCTCTACTCCTTCATCTCAGCTGTGCATATATTCCCCACTATCTCCCATGCACCAAATTAAAACACCTTAAATGTCTCCTCTCCCTCCCACCCAGGATCCATCTTCCTGCTCTTAAGTGACTTTCTTCTTTCTCTGCTTCAGTCAGCTCGCTGATGCTCCACATCTTTTCTCATGATCGTCCATTCCCTGACCAACCATGCCACTAGGATCTACATTCTTCTTGCTTCCAGAAGACACGTATAATCACTGCCATTATGTCATCCTCAGATTCATGAGGACATTGCTCCACTGATCTCTGTCTAATAGGTCTTCTTCACCCAGCCCAGGATAATTCGACCATCATTTTAACCATACTCCTAATACGTGCAGTGTTGTGGCTCATACCACCTGGCACACCCCAGCCCCAGGAACACTTTCCCCTGTGTGTCTCCGGGGCAGCCCAGTCTCACTGGGGTGGTGACTCCACAGGGTAGTTAAACCTGGTGTCAATGTCCTAAGTGACCTGAAACTCTAGTGCCTGAAATACCATTTTCCCTGCCTTAACTCCTTGTCCTGTCTCCTTATTCTGCATTCAGAAGCTTCCACTCTCCTCCAACCTCTGGGACCCCTTTCTCTTCTCTCACTCTAAGCAATGACTTATACTCTAGGGAAAATAGGGATCACCAGACTAGAACGTTTCTGTCTCCCTTGTATAGACAACCCTCCCTGCACCTCGGCTTACCTGAGTACAGATCCCCGGTCTCTTCAGGGATCTCACACCACACACAGCCCCCTCTCCTCCCCTCTCCTGGACTCTGCTTGTCTGCTCAAGTCTGCCATGGAAACAAAACTTCAACCTGCCCCTGGGGTCACCACCTTGTCCAGCTGTTCGTCCTCTTAACAGGGAAAGGTCTCTGAAAAATTGCTTGAACTTGCTGAGGTCTTTTCCTAAACTTCTAATTGAAGTCAGATTTTAATATCACTCCTTTATCAACTAGCCCTTGTTAAGGTCATCAGTGTCCTTCAGATTTGTAAATCCAAAGGATGCTTTATTTTAAATTCTGTATTGTGGTGATTTGACTTATCTTTTTAAAATTTATTATTTTGAGCATATTTAATTGTGTAAAACAGTGGCATCAAGAGCATTCACCTCATTGTGCAAAGGTCACCACTATCCATTTCCAAAGCTCTTTCAGTTTCCAAGACTGAAACTTAGTCTCCATTAAACAATAACTCCCTATCCCCTGCTCCCAGGGCCCCTGGCAAGTGACATTCTATTTTGTGTCCATAAATTCATAGAGACTCTAGATACCTCATATAAGTGAAATCATACGATATTTATTTTTGTGATTGACTTGTTTCACTTAGCATAATATCCTCAGGGTTTATCCATGTGGTCATCTGTGTCAGGATTTCTTTCCTTTTTAGGGCTGAATAGCATCCTTTGTGTGTATATTCTTCTTGTTTTTTTATTCACTCATCAATGATGGACACTTGAGTTGCCTTTCCCTTTTGGCTACTGGAATAGTGGTCCTGTGAACATGGATCTACACAGATGGGAGTTTTAAATCTTCATCCTTTTTGGCCAATCCCTACCATTATGCACATTTGGCCTTTCTTGTCTTTGAAATACTCTCTTTTGCCAGCTTCCAGGCATGATATTTTCCTAGCCTTCCCCTCAGTTTCTGACTGGTGCCTCCTTTTCTCTTTCTAAGGTAGGTGGTCTTCAAGGCTCCTCTTTCTTTGCAGCCTACCTTTCAGAGACCCTTTCCATTCCAGAGCAAGAGGCACACAGACTGCCTGTCCTGCCTAGTTGGCTTCTCTGAGCTCCTTACTGTCACAACCAGCTGCATAACAATTTGGACCCCAAGTGCGTCCAACACACACCTCACTCACACACAAGTGTGCTGCCCAGGCATGCTCCATCTCTTCCCCTTTACCGTCCCTTCTTCTTCCCACCTCTCCTCCTCCTTTCCTCCTTCTCCTCTTCCTCTTCCCCTGTAGTTCTCAATGTCATCAATCAGTACTGGTCACTTAGACTCACGGAGACAGAGCCTGAGTCATCAAGTTGCTTCCCCACATCTTTTTCCAGAGGACAGAGTTTGAGCTATTAAGCTGCTCCGCTGTATCTTTGTTCAGGCCACCCCACTCCTCTGCAGGTTGACTTTCCCTGCAGGGACAGCAGTCCTGTGGGTGTTGCTGTAATATACTCCTGACCTGCTCACGCTGGGCCCTCACCCCACCTCTAACCTGCCTGCCATGCAGCTCTCAGGTTTTTGGAAGTTTATGTGTCATGCCTGCCTTTCCACTTCTGCACTGGGCCCTTCTGAAGCCTCTTGCCCTTCACTCAGGAAGCTCTGCTGACCGTTAGCCAATGTCCCTAACTCAGGGCCCACCCCAGCTGCACAGGGAGGCTGTGCTCAGTGTGGCAGTTGTTTTAAATTCAGCTTTATTTTTGGGTTTCAGGCTGTTGTACTCGCACAATCCCTTCCATTCCCTGCTGGCTGTGCTTCCTTACCTCTCAGGTCCTGAGAATCTCAGCTAGTGACAATGACACCCTGCTAACCCCCACCCAAAGCCAGTAGCCCAGTGAGAGGATGTCAGGGCCCTATATATCTCCTTATGTGAACTGTCACCGTTGCCATTGTACCTGTGTGCATGGGATTATCTTGTTGAATCTTTTCCTCTCCTCTACACTGAATAACATGAGGGCAAGAACAGGGCTGTTCTACAGGCCATTGTAGCCCCTGTGTCTAGCATGAACAGCCATCAGGCATCTCTTACATGGGGTTCCAATGTGCTTATCCCTGTGAAAAGTCACCTTGGAAGGCATCTCACTTACAGGAAAGCACTGTCATTGTCTGAATTTTTGAAAACTTCTTTCTGGAAGTACATTCAGGCCTCTGCTGGCCTGTATGAGGCCAGGACATCTCAAGACTCCTCTGAAATCCTTTGCAGTCCTTTTATCTAGCCCAGACCTTGCCAGGTCAGATTCCCCATGAGCATGTGCACAAAAGTGGGATTCCTTGATCATGACAGTATCCCTAGGCCATGTCCAACTAGTCCTTGTGAAGAAAGAGAGAGAATGAGAGAGAAAACAAGACAGAGAGACAGACAAGGAAATGAGGAGGACAGGCCTTCCAGGAGGCTGCTTGTAGCTGGCAACTGGCTAATAGCACTCCCTCTCTTGAGCAAGATGACCAGGAAGTATGTGTCATCAGATGAAGCCATCCCCCTGTGTCCCGGTTCAAAGCTGTGAGTCATACAAGTGACAGTGTGCAGTGGGTAGGAAAGTCACAAATTCAAAACCATTTTACTGGGAACAGATTGGGTCAGGCATTTGGAACTCGGTAGTTTCCCTTCTTTAGCACAGAAATGCTTCTTATTACCCTAATCTTATACTCTATTTTTTTTTTAATATGAGAAGGTTGCAAACCACTCATGTTCTTATTACCCTAATTTTATACTCTAATTTTTTTTTTTAATATGAGCAAGATGCAAACTACCTCTCCAGGTTAAGTCATTCCCTGGAGGCTGCTCAGAGTTGTTCTTGATCCACTACTTTCCTTTCATAAAACCAAAAGTATGAGGAGACTCATAGTGAACCCCTGGGGCCCATGTCAAGCTGCCTTTCTTTTTACTGCCCTATTAGCTTCCTTTCCTTTCCCATGATAGCCCATAACTACTCTCCTATATGGTAGTTATTCTTCTCATTTTTTTAAAAAGAATCTTCCTTAATTGCCATTGGGAAAGAAGTGTTGAATTTCCTCTTCTGATCATTTGCTTAAGGCAAAGCGCTAGCTTCTAGAAGTGATGTTTTTCTTTCAGTCATCTTTAATTATCTCTCTACCATGGCCACTTCTCCCATTAAAGCACAATGACATCCAAGGCAACAGCAGCACATGCTTTGTCCATTAATGCTCTACACTCATGTAGTAGAACAACAGAGGTGCAGCAAGGGTTATGCCCATCAAAGGATGGGCGCTCTGTGCTGTCTAAAGCAGAGAAGTGAGAATTGTGCTGCATTCTGGGCACCCAGGCCCATCTTCTGAAGGAAGAATCGGGCCCGAGGCTTGCAGGAACACGGATCAGTGCTTTCTCATTTGTTCTAATGGAAAGGGGTTTGCTTTTGGCACATATTAAGGATACAATACTTGGGTTGGTGGTGTTGCCCAGCGTGTGCAAGACCCTCGGTTCCATCCCCAGCATTGCAAATAAATAAATAAAATAACCACCACCACCAATAACAAAACCTCAATATTTGATAAGAAAAATATTTTTTCTTGTTTTCTCTAGGCCCTGCCCTGTTGAGATCTGAAGATCATCTAACCTCAATGCTCATACTTCATGCTCTCTAACAGAGATAAAAAAGAGTTTAGAGGCAGATTCTATAGAGAATTTAAGTCTTTGTGCTCAGGATTATGATTTTCCTTAAGGCTCACTCTCAGATGTACCTGACTGCTTTGGGTCCTCTGCTTATCCAGGCTCAGCAAGGAAATGGATGTGGTTATTGGGTGTTCCATTGATCCCTTGTGCTTCAGCTGTTCTGGGAATTATAGGCAAATTATCTTCCTGGTGCAGGCAAAATGCTGATGAAGTATAGATCTTTTGCAAGGATATTGGTTTTATGAGTTGCAGCAACAGCTTGAAGGATGATGGTTCTCCCCTTGATTCTAAAGTGCTTCCAATTTCATAATACCTGTTCCAAATGCACTCCTTTACGTACACAGCTAAATGTACAGTTATATCTGGAAAGTATAAGTGTGGCATAAGACCTAAAATT
This sequence comes from Marmota marmota marmota, assembly GCF_001458135.2. Taxonomy (NCBI): domain Eukaryota; kingdom Metazoa; phylum Chordata; class Mammalia; order Rodentia; family Sciuridae; genus Marmota; species Marmota marmota. Next base: position 2,448,293 of record NW_026000229.1, on the reverse strand, counting down.
AATATTACATGCTACCTTGGTTTCTGGCAAAATCAAGAGGGATACAGATAACCCACACACAGTTCCCCTACCAATTCTGCTGCCACAGATAAGGTCCTGGGGACAGACAACCATCTTAGGTCTCCTAGGGGAACCAGCACAGATCCACCTCCCTGAGTAGTGGCCTCCATTGCCCTACCAGCTCATGTGGTTATTCAAACAAGGCAGCCCCGTTCTCCTGTGAGAACCAAGGTTAACTCACTCTCTTGTTACTACAAAGCCTGCCTCACACAGACCCTAGTTGTTCACTCTGTTGCCAAGTGCATCCCTCGTGTGATTGTGCATGGCATGAAGTATGCTCCACCCCGGCCATGGGTGTATGTGGCTAATAAACGTAACCCCAAGAAAACAAATAACCCAATCAATAAATGGACAAAGGAACTGAACAGGCACTACACAGATGAAGAAATATGATGGGTCAACAAATATATGAAAAAACGTTCAACATCTCTAGCAATGAGAGGAATGAAAATTAAAACTACACTAAGATTCCATCTCATTCCAGTCAGAATGGCAATTATCAAGAATACAAGTAATAATAAATGTTGGTGAGGACAGGGGGAAAAGGTACACTCTTCTTACATTGCTGGTGGGACTGCAAATTCATGCAACTACTCTGGAAAGCAGTATAGAGATTCCTCAGAAAACTTTGAATGGAACCACCATTTGACCCAGTTATCTCACTTCTTGGTATATGCCCAAACGACTTAAAATCAGCAGCTACAGTGATGCATCTATATTCATATTTATACCAGCTCAATTCACAAGAACTAGAACCAACCTAGTTTCCTTTTAATAGATGAATGGATATAGAAAATATGTACACACAATGGAATATTACTCAGCCATAAATAAGAATGAAATTATGGCATTTACTGGTAAATGGATGGAACTGGAGACTATTATGCTAAGTGAAATGAGCCAACCCCCCCAAAAAAAAAACCAAAGGCTGAATGTTCTCACTGATATGTGGGTGCTAACACATAAAAAGGTTTGGAGTCAGGGAGTTAGAAGTTCTTTGGATTAGACAAAGGGGAATGAAGGGAAGGTCAGGGGGATGGGAATAGGAAATACATAGAATTAATCAGACATAAACTTCTCCTGTTCATTATGAATATACAATCAGTGTAACTCCACATCATATACAACCACAAGAATGGGAAGTTATACGGCATGTTTGGGTATAATATGTCAAAATACACTCTACTGCTTTGTATATCTGAAAAGAACAAATTAAATAAATGTTAGATATCTCATTTTTCCATTATCAGGTATCATGTGCTAGTCCTCCTCTCATAATTCTAGAGTGGGATCCCCATTCACACTGTTAAAGAGGAGCTGATTCAAGAAACTGGCATTATGAACAGGAAGGTCCAACCACTCCTAAGAGCAGTTGGTTGGCTTGAACTAATCTGCCCTTTCTATTTAACTGGATATATGATAGAGTGATACAGATGCCACAGCTGCTGGTGGGCTTGTGCCTTAGCTCTTAGGGCATTGTGCTATTTAGTGCCATTTCCAAGACTAGGATTGTTGTTAACGGACTGTACTCCAGTGTGGTGTTCTGTCAGGCTCATCTGATGTGGGTCTAGTGATCTCAGGCTCTTGTCTGCAAAGACAGTAATAATAAAGTACCTGTAACACCTTGAACGTTTGTGTCTCTTGAAAATGCATGTTAAACCCTAAACTCCACGGTGATGGTATCATAAAGGTGGGGCCTTTAGGAGATAATGAGGTAATGCGTTGGATTAGTGCCATTAAAAAAGAGGTTCCTAGGTCTCCCTGACCCTATTCCTCATGTGTGGACCCATGAGAAAGTGCCATCTTGTGAACCAGAAGGCCCTCACCAGACACTGAATCTTTCTTATCATGGGTGTTCCAGTCGGTAGAAATAACGTCTGTTGTTTATAACCACCCAGCCTATGGCCCTTTGTTACAGCAGCTAAGCTTGGCTGGCCAGCTCTAACCCTACTTACCAAGGGTCAGGCTAGAGCTCCCTGTGTGCTGTGTCTACCCTGGTGACTGTCACTGACTGCTTAAGGTAACATACAATTATTGCTTGAGACGGTGCACCCCAGGGCAGGACTGAGGATGACCCTTTATGAAGTTTGCAGAAAGTTGGGAACTAGCACCTCAAGAAGGATTCAGCATGGCCCATGGTCTGGTGGATTATGCAAGAGTAGTCACACTGCAGCTTCCTTTGTGTCTTGGTGCATGTCCTCCTGACGCACTGTGGGCATTGAGGTACATATCCACGGCAGTGTACGCCAGCCACTGAAGAGATGGCAGAGGGATGTTATAGTTGGCTTTTGTGTTGCTGTGACCAAAAGCCCTGATAAGAACAATGGAGGGATTTATTTTGGCTCAAGACTTTAAAATTTTAGTCCATAGTCTGCTAACTCCATGGCTCTGGGCCTCAGATGAGGCAGAACATCATGGAGGAAGGCATGACAGAGGGAAGCAGCTCAGTACAGGACAGCCAGAAAGGAGAAAGACAGGGAGCACTCTGCCCACCAGGGTCTGAATACAACCCACCCTACCTGCCTACAGTTACCACCCAGTTAATCCATATCAGTGGATCAATACACCAATCAGGTTAAAGCTCTTGTAATCTAATCCTTTTACCTCTGAACGTTTTTGCATTGTCTCACATATGAACTTTTGGGGGGAAACCATCATACCTAAACCTAACATTCTGACCCTGGCTCCCCAAATCTCACATCTATTCCACAAAGCAAAACATATTTAATTGATTTCCAAGAGTTTCCATATTCTTAAATCTTCTAACATTGCCCAAAAGTTCAAGTCCAAAATCTCTTCTGAGACTCAAGGCAAACTTTTAACAGTGAGAATAAAGATCAAAAGCAAGTTACATATATCTGATATACAATAGAACAGAGTAAACATTTCCATTTTAAATGGGAGAAATGGGGCCTAGAGGGAAGAGACTAGACCTGAGCAAATCAAAATCCAGCTGGGCAAATAACTCCTGTAGCTCCATTTTCAACATCTGGGGCACAGGGCACAAAGGGCTTGTGTAGCTCCTCCCCTATGGCCTTATTGGTGCAGCTCAATTTGCCTCTCTGGACTTGTCTCTGCTCAATTTCGTAGCAGATAGTCCTCAGTTTTGACATCTCATAAGCCCTTAAACTCTTCCCCTTCTTACATCTTCATGCATCACCTTCTCAGGGGCTGCCTTCTACACTTTGCCTTCCAGGATTTCCTTTAAAACCTCAGTGGAAGCCTCCATGACCCCCTAACTTCAGCATCCTGCATTCCTACATAACCCATACCATATGATTGATGCCAAGATCAGCAACCATTTAAAACAGCATCCAAGCTTCCTGAGACCATGGCTGTACCAGCCTCTTAGTACAAGGTGGCTGAGTACAGTGAGACAATTTTCTAAACATCTCTGAGCCTGAAATGGGTGTGGTCTTGCCAATCTTGAGATGCCCTCAAGCCATCTTTCCTATTGGGTCTTTGTAAAGTACTTAGTAAATTTTTAGTGACTATAATCTCTTTAACAATCTCACCTTTTTTAGCCCCAGTTTTACTCACACTTTTGGCCAAATTGCAAGTTTTCCAAATCTTTACATTCTGCTTTCTGCTCCTGGTTATCACAGTTAACTTGGCTAAAGCTTCCAGTAATATCCATGCCACTCCCTGAACACTTTGCTGCCTTGAAATGTTTTGCCCAATTCATTAGTCCATCACCTTCAAATTCAAACTCACAGAAAGTCTCAGGACATAGGCAAAATGTAGAACGCTTCTTTGCCAGAATGTAGCATGAATGGCCTTGAGTCCAATTTCCAATAGAGTCTTCCTTCTCCTCTGAAACCTCATGACCCCAGTCTTTACTGTCTGCAGTCCTATTGGCATTCTGGTCTTTTGAACTCCCACCAGAATCACCCATTAAGTTCTGCTTACAATATTCTAAAGCTTTTTCATCTCTAAAATTTTCAAAATTCCTCCCCCTGCAAATCAGTTCCAATGCCTCAAAAGCACATGATCAGGTTAGCTTAGTCATTGCATCAACCCCACTTCCCAGTACCAATTTCTATTTTAGCTAGCTTTTGTGTTGCTTTAGCCAAAAGTTCTGACAAGAACAAAGTAGAAAAAGAAAGGTTTATTTGGTGTCACGGTTTCAGAGGTTCAGACCAGGGTTGGCTGTCTCCATAGCTCTGGGCCCAAGATGAGGTGGAACATCTGCTTACCAGGGTCAGAATGTACACCTCAAAGGCACTCCCCCAGTGGCCTATTTCCTCCAGCCATACCTTACCTGCCTACAGTTACCACCCACTTAATCCATATCAGTGGATTAACATACATATTAGATTTACATTCTCATAATATAATTTTATCTCTGAACACTTTTGTATTGTCTCACACATGAGTTTTTTTCAGGACACAGTATATCTAAACTGTGACAGAGGAGGATTTGATACTCAACAACTCTTCCTCTCCAAACCCATACCCAGTTAATAGAATCCCTCAGAGAGTTCTGTTTTAATGAGCTCAATCCTGAGTGATGTGCTGAATGATATACACAACCATGAGTTGTGTAACTCAGAATGCAGTTTAGTGTGTTGTCATGAATTCTAGAGATAGAGAGACAATAAGGACTTAGTCTCTTCTGATCATGGAGAGTCTGTTAGTCCCCTCAGCAAGACAGAGTGGAGAAGTAACATGGCATTTGATAGTGAGGATGCTGTTCATAAGGAACACTTTCTGTTTACCAATTGAATATGTACAGTCAGAGCCTCAAATTGTGCATTCTTCATCCAAGCACATTTTCCAATTACTTCCCAAATTTGAAAATTATACAAACCCCTAATACTGTCACTGGCTTAAGATCATCTTGTTCCTTTGAATTTCCTAGTGCTTTGATGATGTAGCCAGCAACAATGACAAATTCACATGAAGTGACCAATAGTTCACATGCTTTTATTGATTTTGAGGGATATGCTGTCATCACCTCCAAATCTGATTTTCTTCACCTGAAAATTATTTTCCCAAGAGACTGTTAAAAAATTCAAGCTTCAAAATTTGGACAAAAATGCTTATTGTATGGCACATTTGTTTTATTTATAAGTCTGCTAATGTTTTATTTTTTTCAGAAAACAGTCCATATGAGTCCCTCTGGATTCAACTTAGATGGCCAACTAGTCAAGCCTCCCCAGGGAGTCTGCCTGTTAATTCATTGTTAGTCACTGAAAGCAAGTAAGGACATGTGACTCACAGCAGTGGTTATTTTGAGGTTCCTGAGTGAATCCAGTTAAAATTCATTGAGCCTCAGGGGAAAAAAGTTTCTTTTGGTTTTGTCTTTTTTTTTTTTCATCTGTAGTAAGTCAAGAGAAGTTATTCCAGTTTTCAAAAACTCTCTAGGGAAAAGATGTTGACTACAATCTTAGTTTAGATTCATCAAATTCCATGAATCCTGGGAAAAGAGTTTAGTTATACCTATTGGAGAGTTTCTAGAATGTAATCCTAGATTTCAATATGCACTGCTTAAACTAGATTCTCTAAAGTGAGAGGAGCATCTCTGCTCCTGTTAGAGTCTGTAAACAAGTCAAAATAACACCTGGCATTTTGCCAGGGGAATGTTAGAGTTCATAAACAAGTCTGGATGGTGCCTGGCAAAATGCCAGAGGGAGTGGTTTGAGAAGTAACAAAAGTGAGCCATTAAGTGTGGAGATTCCTTATTGGTTGACTGATGTATCTAGTTTATGCTAATTAGATAAGCTGTGTGGAATGTATAAATACTGCTCCTGTCCTGCAATAAACGGCTTCCACTCCTGCTGTATCAAGTACACAAGTTATTCGTCACCCCCCGGTTATTTTGCCCAGCCAGCCGGGCTGCAGCATGCTCCCTGGAGATGGCCCTTAGAAAAATACAGGTATAGGTGCTTCATTCGTGGTACAGCTAATTATTGAAGGGTGCACCTATTGAGTTCATGAAAAGAAAGGAGAAGTTAGAAAATCGCCATTGGTGCCCATATAATGGGATTCAGGAATGGAGCAGGGTAGACTGTGACAGATTCATTTCCTGTCACAGAGCATTCTAAATACTTTGTTTTCTACCACTGACTGCTCATTATATTTCTCCTCTACTATAAAAATACATTGAGATATGAAATATAATAAGAAACAACGGTATGTTAGTTTCTGTCCTTAGTTCCTGACACAGAATTCCTAGAATCCTTATAAATAATGATACTAAGAGAAAATGTGTTCTAATGCTTGTTTTTCTTGACCCTGGTTCATAGCACATAATTCCTAATTCCCTTGCAATTTCCTGGGTCATAGGAGACTCTTGTTCTCTTGGTATACTATTGGGTGTGGGCAATTCACCAGTAAGACCAGGCCATGACTAGAACCCTGGAACCTTTACTTTAGTCCTTCTATCTGAAGGGAAACAGAATGGCTAAATACTGAGCTAATAAAAAATCATGCCTAATAAGTTACCCATAAAAATCCCTGAATTACAGGGTTCTGGGAACTTCCAAGTTGCTGAAAGCATCCAAGAATTGGGAAGGTGGTACAACCCAGTTCCATGGGGACAAAGGGTCCTGCACTTGAGATCCTTTCAACACCTGTTTGTACCTATTATTTGGTCGCTTACTTTTATGCATTATAATGATGTCCTTTACAACAAACTGATAGCACCAAGTAATTTTTCCTTGAGTTCTGTGTGCCATTTCCTTGAAATGAGAAGGGTCTATGGGGACATCTGGTTTGTAGCCATGTCAGAGAGAAGTTGTGGATATTGCTTATGGTTGGCATTTTCAGTGGGGGCAGTTTTGTGGGACTGAGCCCCTAACCTCTAGAGTCTGATCCTGTCACCATGTAGATGGTGTCAGCACTGAGTTCAACGGTAGGACACCCAGCTGGTGTCCACAGAACTTGGCATGGGAAGCACCGACACATCTGGTGTCAGAAATGAAGTACTGAGAGTGTTGAGAGTATACGCAGAGGAGAAAATGCTTTGCTTTTTCATGTATATGCAAACCCAAACCATTATCATTGGTGAGATTCATACACCAACTGCTCGTGCATGTTCGAATGCTGGTGCCCACATTTGTTCCATTGGCATTGATCAGCCACTGCACCCCTAAAGACACATCTTTCTTGCCTACCCTTGGAAAGATTGCTTCTCCCTACACACTTGCCATTTCTCTGTTTTCATCCAGCATACTTCCTTGTTCCCTCCTAGTTCTCTCCTCCCTCTCTGACCCAGCTTCCTGCTTGCACCTTGACTTCTCCCCATTGACTCTGGTCTCCTTTCTGGTGATCCTTAACCCTCACCACTCCCCACCAGACATGGGTCTTAGAAGTCTTCCAGCAGCTTTGTATTCCACAGGTAAGTTTGTTTTGTGTTCAGCTTTTGTCCAGTGGAGGAAAAGCATCATCTCTCTTCACAGTGAGGAAGCCAGTGGAAACCACCCTAGAGAGTGATCTGAAAAAGCACTCCTGCTGAGAGCCATTGCCAAGTAGGAATGATGCATGGCAATTTCTTTGTCAGCCTACCCAATGTTGCTTAGAGGGAGGACTCTCCATTGTGGAAATGGGCTTGCCTTGGACCCAGGTCATTTGCAGTGACATTGCATGAATGTTTGAGAAAGGTGACCCTGCTCAAGGACCAGGGCGGATCCGGGTTTAGGGTGGGTCCAGGTTTAGGGTGTATCCTGCTGGGAATAGGGCGTATCCTGCTGCCTCAGGTGCCCGCCCGCTCCTTGAGTTCCCGTTGAGTTCTCTCGGGATTCAGAGAGTATTGGGGATGCAGAGCCTGGTGGAGGTGTGGATTTTCCCCAGAACGTGCGTGTAGAGTGCCGGTGAGAGTTCGGGAATAAAGAGTTGCTGTTTGAATCTACAAGGCTGTGAGTGGCTCGTGATTTTGTGCCCAGCCAGACTGCGGCACACTCCCTCCCTCCCTTCATGCGGATTAGCAATGTCTTATGTTACACCTGAAATAGTGTCCTGGGCATGAGGCTGAGCCTTCCCCAGGACTCATGTGGCATGTGTGTAAATTTCAAAAGTGCCATCTTCTTCTGCTGTGAGCTGGGAGGGCTTGGGAGTAAACCCAGATGTCGTCCCATTCATGGGACTGTGGACATTTCCCAGTATGCCATATCTCTTCATAGTTCATTTTGATATTGACAAGCAAACCCACTGATGTTTCAACTTTCTCAATCTCAAGATGCCTATGTTGAAAAATTTTTCTTGCCATAGTCAGTATTGTTGCATTATTTCAATTTCCTTTGGGTAACTTCTCTGTACGTATGTGATAGGGTGGGTGATATTTGTGTTTATGCTTGACATTAAAAAAATCTGGCCTCAAACCAACTTACATTTTGACATACAGCTGACATTCTAACTCTGATATCAGATTTCACAGAGCGCTCTTTTTATATCCTAACATAAAATGAATATCATAAGTCTAACCTGAGCCTGGGCAGGAGGCTAAAGCCAAGGCTGGTGGAGCTGTCCAAGGCTTTGGCTCTTGTTCTTCTGTGGGATAATGGTGGAATTGGGGAGTAGATGCCATATAACGTCTCTTCCTAGCACCTGGCCTTGACAACAGCTCCCTCACAAGAATCTCAAGAGACTTGTTTTGTTTTATTGGTTATTTACACTCTCAGGATTTAGCTCCATCATGTCTTTTGAAATTTAAGGGTAATTTTAATGAATGTGCTTTTGACTTTGAGTGGGGTATATAGTGTTTTACTGTTGCACTCAAACGTCTTGATTGCATGTTGCTGTAAGTTTGTCAGGTGATCATGCCATCACCATGCTAAGAAGGATGCAGTGACACTGCCTCAAGAAGTACAAAGAAGCTCAAGAGATATTCCAGGAGAGCCCCTCCCTTCCTTTACACTCTGATCTCCTCCCTTCTTTTTTTTTTTTCACTCCAGTTGTGGAGTAACAGCATTAAATATCTGTGGCAGAGACTCATAGTTGTTCACTAGTCTCTACTGCTAGGCACACAGTAGCTAGCTAGCACTCTAGAAGAGATGTGGTTGGACTTTGACTCGCAGGATGCAGGAAAATGGGATGAACAGCAGTTTCAGGAATAGCCTACGATGATCCCACACTGTTGGGAAAAGTATAAACGGCAGCCGCACCCCAGAGAAAAACCCCAACATGGCACCTAACGACCTCCTCTTCCTACTTTCCCCTTTTTCTCACTGGTGTGAAAAGTTCCCGCCCGTGTGAACTCTCCTGCCTGCGCCAATTTCAAATCTCACTGGCAGGGAAACTTAGCCCCAATAAGAACTAATTCCTGGGCTCCGGAGCTGATATCTGGAAGAACTTGCCAATAAACGGGTGGCCTGCCATTTATCTAAGCCCTGCCATCTCCCCTTAGATCTATGTAAGCACACAGCCTTTTGCAATAAAATTGGAATTCTCCTGGCGAAGTGTCTTTGCGTGGAGAATTCTTTCACACACAATGAGTGACACTTTCTCCACGTTGGGTCCAGCCTCGGCCCTTTTGTATCCTCTCATGTGTGCTGGCTGGTTGACCGTGACATCTAGACTGAAACACTGGACTTTTTATCACCCTGGCTCCATGTTGGATTCAACCAACTGGGCACATCAGCAGGAAACCCAGGGGTGGCAGAGAGACATCAGGCTGATTCGACCTGTTCTTGCTTGACAGTAGGTCTGGCAATGACGTCATTCCTCTATGGTCTCAGCCCAAATCAGATAGCTCTACTTCAAGGTTCCAACTCTCACCAGCATTTGGTAACCATACTCTTCTCTCTTGTCCCTCCAAGCCAAGATGGCTGCTGTCTTTGGGTATCTTCCTAACCTCATCATCTTCTCTGATGTGTTAACTCTGCGTGTTCCTCTATAAACTCTTCCATTCAACTGTCTGCATCTAGATGCTTTGTGAGTACCATCTGATTCTAGCCAGGATTCTGATTTACACAGATTTGGAACCATGAGTAATCCCAGGAATAAACACTCAAAGTGTGTTTTTGGAATTTCAGGATTTCAGAATTGGCTTATTTACATCCTTGATGAGTGATTACAGAACTCTTTTTTTTTTTTCTTGCTGGGGAAGAAGTAGTAGCCACAATCCACGGTGAACAATGAAACATACCAGAGGAGACCAGGCTGGGGCAGATGAAGCAGCTTATAGCAGCTATTGCAGTGTGTGCGTATGTGTGCGTGTGTGCGCTTACATACACACTCCGAGGTAGACATCAGAAAGAACACCCAACAAAACAGCACATGTGAGGGCAGGGTGTTGACTGGATTTTACCCAATCTCTTATAATTCTTTTAGCAGTATGATTTTGCTACATGAGGTTGTAATATCTTTATATCACAGCAAGTAAAGTCATTTTCATTTTGAAGATAAATAGAAGAAATCTGTGTGTTCCCGTGTGACCCCCCCTCCCAGAGGGCCTTGTATTGCTCAGGGATGAGTGAGGAGAAGGGAGTCAGGAAGATGAATGAGACAGAAGTTATTGAAAAACTAAAGAAAAATGAGAAAGTTCGGGAAAAAAATTAACAAGGCCCAATTTCAGCTCTCTGAACATACAGTCAAGTGCTGCTTTTGATGTTCTCACACTTAAACATGCTTTGATAGTTACTTTTTAAAAAGAAACAATTATGAGAGTAAATGCTGATACTTCACTGGTTTACTAACAGGGAATTTTGCAAACATAAAAGGAAAATAACAGTTCAATTTATGCTTCCCTGAACAGTTACTCTCTATATCCTTCCCTCATCTAACTATCTTTTCTGATTATAAAAAAATAAAAAGGTAAATACATAGTTTAATGAAGAAAATGAATTTTTTCATAGTTCCATAAAACTACACATAGATATAATATGTAGACATAATAGTTTATGTTGTCTTTACACATATATTCTACATTTCATAGCTATCTTTTTTTTTAAACTTAGCATTATAAAATAATGTTTTCTACTGAGCATCATAGAAAGGTAGTACATGAAGCACATGGAAAATCAGTCCCACCGCAAGAACAGTGGGCCCTGAGCATGTACAATTTCCCTTATCTGTAATGGTTCCTCCAGTTGCTCAAGTCTTCTCTCCCAGCCCCAGCCGAAATTTCTCCTGCTATAACTCAGCCAAAGTTCAACTGCCCGCCAAAAACCCACAAAGGTAGCTGGCTCCTCCCATCACCTGGCTCTGCTAAGGCCCTATAAAACTCCGAACTTTGTTGCTGCCCTCCCGCCATTTTCTCCCCAGAAAGTGTGCCCCTCTGATGTCTGACTGATTGACTTCCCTGTTTAATATAAGCGTTGCTCATCTGTGGAGATCTGCTCCTGTTTGGGTGATTTTTTGCTTACAGTATATGTTACTACAAATTTTAAACAACATTTTCTTAGCCATCTCATATTCCACTTCTGTGACTATATTATAATTTATTAAATTATTTTCCTCTTGGGGCGATTTTAAATAGTTATTTGTATTTTTAAATAATCTTAACAAATACTAAAACATTTAGCTATTATTTTAAAGGAAAAGGTCTCAGAAATTAAGGGTCTCCGAATTAATATTTATGGTAGTTACATCATATTCTGATAGTTTATATTTTACAAATTGTCAAAATCACTTTCAAATAGGTTTTAGCATTCTTCAGTATTGTTCCAACAAATATTTGAGTATCTCCTTTGTGTTAGATTCTCCTTTCCAGTAAGAATACAATTGTAAGCAAAGGAGCATCTGCTTTTAAGAAGCGAGCTGATGAGAGAAACAAATTGAACAAACAGGCCTGCAACAAGAGTTAAGAGCTAACTTCTGTAAAAGATAAAAATGAGGTTTTTTAACTTGTGAGAAATAAAAAGTTTGATGGTCTATTATCAAAATATACTTATCAAAATGTAATTAATTGGATCCAATTATAGTCTTTTTAATTGTAGCCCTTCCTTTTTACCCACCCTAATGCTAAAATTAGCCAGTCACACAGATCATACCCCTGAGTCTTCCAATCAGAGTGAAGGGCAGCCCTGCCTTAGATATATAAACCCACAGATTGCGTGCCTAGAGCATTTGCTAGCCAGGTTCCTATAGTGTGCCTTATGGGAGAAGTAAAATTTGACCTTGCCCACCCACTTTGGAGCACGTGTTTGATTTCTTGCAGCCCCTCATTTCTAACATAATCTATATGCCCTTCACAGCAGAAACCCAGAGGATCCTCTAAAATCTGTGTGCTTGTAGTAGTGCTGCCGGCCCTCATCCTTGCAGGTCATGGTCACAGCCCCCTCACCATGTAGCTTAAGTGTCCCCTTCCTGAATCCCAGCACTAAATCTTCTCTTGCTCCTGAAGCCCTCCCACTTTGCCCCTGGGGTTCCTGGTCAGTCAGTATCTGTGTTCCATTCATTCAAACTGTTTCTCTTAAAAACTCTTTCTCTCTCTCTCTCTCTCTCTCTCTCTCTCTCTCTCTCTCTCTTCACTTTTTTGTTAGAATGAACATATTTCTTCCCTGAAAAGCATGTAGGCTCATTGAACAGAGGCTGATTTTCTCCCGGCCTTTGGGGTGGTCATCTTGTTGCCCACCATTGATAGTTCTGGACTAATTCCTCCTTTCCTCCCTGGGAATCTCCACTCTATCTACTGCTCTTAGTTGATAAAATTTACTGCTTTATGTTTACAACAATGGCTCCCATTCATTCCTTGTAAATTTTATCTTCTGGCTCACTATTGTTCAAGCCCTAAACTATTCCTGTCACAATTTCATTTGCTTCTGATCTATAATCTTATAAATAGTTGGACAAAAGCTATGCCAAGCAAACAAAAACATAATAAAGTTGGCATGTTTGTATTAATATTAGATAAAATATTGCCATTCTGACTGGGGTGAGATGAAATCTCAGTGCAATTTTGATTTGCATTTTCCTGCTGGCTAAAGATAATGAACATTTTTCATACACTTGTTCACCATTTGCCCTTCTTTTGAGAAGTTTCTACTCAGTTCATTTGCCCATTTGCTAAGTGAATTGTTTGATTTTTTTTTTTTTTTTAGTGTTGAGTGGTTCTGGTGATGGAACCCAGGTCATGCACATGCCAGGCATTCTACCACTGAGTCACACCCCTAGCTCAATGGTGTTGAGTTTTTGACCCAACTATACCACTCCTCGGTATTTATCTGAGAGAATTAAAGTCAGCATACTTTGAAGATACATGAATACTGGTGTTTATTGTGGCCTAATTCACATAGCCATGTTAAGGAATCAGTCTAGGAATTCATCAACAGATGAATGGATAAAGAGAATGTGGTGTAAACACAATGGAGTTTTATTCAGTCATAAAGAAGAACAACATTTATGTGATTTGTAAGAAAATGAACAGAACTGGAAGGCTTTATGTTAAGTGAAATAAACCAGAATCTTTGACAGGCATCAATTATTTTCTCACATATGTAGAAGCTAGAGAGGGAAAAAAGGTCATCATGAATGTAAAAGAGACCATTTCCATAGAGAAAGAGAACGAGGGTGAGTAGATGGTGAGGTTGAAGGGAGGTATTTAGGAGTGAAATTGATCAAATGTACAGATATGCCCAAATGAATCTCACCATTCTGTATAATTAAATGCACCAATAAAAATTAGATAAAATAAACCTCAATAGGAAATAGCATCAAAAAGACTTTTAATAATGCTAAAGTGATCAAGTTATCAAGAAGGTATATAAAATATAAATACAGATATTTCTAATCATGGATTTTCAGAATTCATAAATAAAGGCTCATTGAAATAAAAGGATAAATTCACAACCACAAATTCATAGTTTGAGATTTTAGCATCTTCTCTTAGCAACTTAAAAAATCCACAAATCAATCAATATGTCAGTTAAAACATGGATATAAAGAACACAATCAACTTCCTTGACTAATTTGATATTTGTAAAAATACCAAACTCTTACATGAAGAAGGTACTTTCTTCCCAAGAACACATGATAGTACTATTATCAAGATATTTTTGGTAAAATTAGAAAAATTGAAATCGTTTAAAGGATCTTATCTTCCCAAATGAAAGTTAACAAACTGTGTCAATCAGATGTCAAGGAGAAAAACAAACAAACAAAACCCCCCACAAATTAGATTAAGTTTTGAATATAGTTGTAATGAAAATGTATCATATCAAAATGTTTTCATAGGCTAAAGCAATGTTCACAGTAAGATTTATAGCTTTAGCCCCTTGTATTAGAAAAGATGAAAGTTGAAAAAGAAATTCATAATGTTACACTTCAAGAAGACGGGGAGGGGGAAGAACACAATAAACCCAGACAAGCAGGAAAAAAATAAGTATGAACTATGAATCATAAAACAGATAAACAATAGAAAAAATAAACAAATGTTCAAAGCTGCTTGTTATGGTTTGGATTTGAGGTGTGCCTGATAGCTTCTGTGTTAATTCAGGAATACTCAGAGGTGAAATTATTGGATTAGGAGAGCTTTAACCCAATCAGTTCATCATAGTTTGGACTAACTGGGTAGTAACTGTAGGAAGGTGGCGTGTGCTGGAGGAGGTGGCTCATTGGGGGCGTGTCCTAGAAGAATTCATCTTCCCCCTTTCTTTCTCTGCCATGAAAGAAGCAGCTTTCCTTTATCACATCCGTCTGCCAGGATGTTCTGCCTTACCTTAGACTGAGATCAATGAACTCAGCTGACCATGTTTGAATCTCTGGGACCATGAGCCAAAATAAACTTTCCCTCCTCTAAGTTATTTTTTATAGTTGTTTTTGTCACAGCAAATGAAAAACTAACATGCTGATTTACTTAAAATAGTAATAAAATCAATTGAGCCCTTTCTAGGCTGATAAAAAGAAAGAGAAACATGAACTGCCTGTTATGAATAAAAGAGATTCTAAAGACATAAAAACATTAAATCAAGGGGCTGGAGATGTGGCTCAAGCAGTAGCGCGCTTGCCTGGCATGCGTGTGGCCCGGGTTCGATCCTCAGCACCACATACAAAAAGAGATGTTGTGTCCGCTGAAAACTAAAAAAATTTAAATAAATAAATATTAAAATTCTCTCTAAAAAGAAACATTAAATCAATATTATAAAAAACTTCATAGTAACATATTTGAAAACAAATTAAATGGTAAAAATTCCTTTATATGCATAACTTAACTAATGCAAGATTTTAGAGAAAACATAAATATCTCTGTGTCTATAAAAATAATTTTAAAACATTTTCAAAAATCTTCTCTTGGACATGGGATGTACTCAATGGTAGAGTGCTTCTGTAGCACACAAAAGGCATTAAAAATAATAATAATATCAATTTTACACAAATAGTTTCAGATATAATATGTGTGGGAAAATACATCCTAACTCATTTTATGAAAGCATAATAACATAATAACTTTCTCACCAAAAAAGTGAGAAAGACCTTATGGAAAATTAAAATTTTAGGAAAAAAAATTACTCATGAAAAATAAACATCTGTAATAAAGAAAAATGGCATATTGAATCCTGGGATATATGAAATGGAGAATGGTAGAATAATTCCCAGGAGGGCAAGTCTTGGTTAGTGTTTAAAAATCCACCAATGTAGTTTGCCATATTAAATAATGAGAGAGAACTCCATGACCAACTTAATGATGCAGTAAGAGCTTTTGAAAAGAAGTCAATACCCATTTATGACAAAAACACTTAGCAAACTAGGAATAGAGATAAACGTCATCAACAGGATGGACAGCTGCTACGAAAACCTACAGGTGACATCACTTGTATTGCAAGCACCACACATTTCTGTCTGGGTGGTGATAAAAGAAAGAATATTTTCTATTGTTACATCTATTCAGTATTATACTAGAGAACCCACCATTGAAATAGGGCAAGCAATACAGGTAATAAGTTTGAAAAGGAAGTAAAACCATCTAATTTCTAAAGACATGATTTGGGGGATGATCGATATAATAAATAACACAAAGCTTACCATTTTGACCATATTTAAATTAACAATTTGGTGGCATTCACAATGTTGGATAATGATCACAGCATTTCATGTTCAAAATGTTTCAACACTGGGAATAGAAACTGTAACTATTAAATGGTTGATCCCAATTTCCCCGCTCTCCAGTCCCTGTTAGCCTCTGTTCTGCTCTCTCTCTCTCTCTCTCTCTCTCTCTCTCTCTGAATTTGTCTATTCTATATACCGTCTGTACGTTCAATCCTATATCTGTCCGTTTGTGGCTGCCTCATTTCACTCAGTGTAGTGTTTCCAAGGCACATCCCTGTTGTAGGGTGTATTAGAACTTTGCTCTTTTTTGTGGCTATATTTCATTCTGTTGGATGTATATAACACATTTTGTCTATACATTCATCTGTTGATGAGCCCTGGAGTTGTTTTTATCTTATGCATCTTGTGGTAACTTATGCTGCTTTGAACATGTTTTAAAAATTAATTTATTTATTTGTTCTCATTTGTTATACATGTCAGCACAATGTATTTCAATTCATAGTGCACATATGAAATTATAATCTAGAGATAGCAATAGATAAAGTACAATTAAATTTTCCAATTAATTATTTAGGAGTTCTATTATCCTCAACCATGGTCCGTCCACCAAAAATTCAAATACGAGTAGATCAACTCAAATCACTTAA
>NW_026000229.1:2356180-2430935 GCF_001458135.2 Marmota marmota marmota | reverse complement strand
TCCACAGGGCCCCAGCAACATCTAGCTGATTGGCTCCTCGGCCCCAGCAACATCTAGCTGATTGGCTCCTCTGCGGTGATGCTCATTGGGCTGTTTCCCTGCCCTTTCAGACCACGGAGCTGCTCATTGGGGGACTTTTTTGGCTCCGCCCACGTGACCCAGCCAATCAGCCTCAAGAGCAGGAGGATTGTGGGAGGTGGAGAGAAACTTGTGGGGGAGAGAGAGGCTTGTGGAAAGCCGGTGGTGGCAGTTGAGGCTCTGAGGGTTTTTCCTGAGAGGCAGTTTTGTTTGGCGTGTGTGGTTCTAAAAATAAAGTTAGTTTCTTTTGACAAGTGGCTCCTGATTGTGCCCAGCCAGACTGCGGCAGTTTTTATCTTAAGCATCTTGTGGTAACTTATGCTGCTTTGAACATGTTTTAAAAATTAATTTATTTATTTGTTCTCATTTGTTATACATGTCAGCACAATGTATTTCAATTCATAGTACACATATGGAGCACAATTTTTTATTTCTCTGGCTTTACACAAAGTAGATTCACACAATTCATGACTTCATACATGTACCTAGGGTAATGAGTCCATCTCATTCCACCATCTTTCCTATCCCCATTCTCTGTTCCTTCCCCTCCCTCTTCTTTTCCCTATCCAAAGTTCCTCCATTCCTCTCATGCTCCCCACCCCAACCCCCATTATGGATCAGCATCCACTTATCAGAGAAAACATTCAGCCTTTGGTTTTTTGGGATTGGATAACTTCACTTAGCATGATATTCTCCAGCTCCATCCATTTACCTGCAAATGCCATGATTTTATTCTCTTTCAATACTGTATTTATACTGAAAGAATTCCCCATGCAAAGACACTTCGCCGGGAGAATTCCAATTTTATTGCAAAAAGCAGTGTGCTTATATAGAACTAAGGGGGAGATGGTAGGGCTTAGATAAATGGCAGGCAACCCATTTATTGGCAAGTTCTTCCAGATATCAGCTCCAGAGCCCAGGAATTAGTTCTCATTGGGGCTAAGGTTCCCCGCCAGCGAGATTTGAAATTGGCGCCGGAGGGAGAGTTCACATGGTCGGGAACTTTTCGCGCCACTGCAGAAAAGAAGAAGGTAGGAAGAAGAGGTCCTTAGGTGCCATGTTGGGGTTTTTTCTCTGGGATATGGCTGGCGTTTATACTTTTCCCAACATATACCATTTATACCATTATGTATTTATACCACAGTTTCTTTATCCATTCATCTACTGAAGGGCATCTAGGTTGGTTCCACAGTTTAGCTATTGTGAATTGTGCTGCTATAAACATTGATGTGGCTGTGTCCTTGTAGTATGCTGTTTTTAAGTCTTTTGGGTATAGACAGAGGAGTGGGATAGCTGGGACAAAGGGTGGTTCCATTCCAAGTTTTCTAAGGAATCTCTGTACTGCTTTCCAGATTGTTTGCACCAATTTACAGTCCCATAGACTACAAATATTTGAGTCTGTGTTTTCAATTTTGGGGGAGTATATATTTAGTTGTGTAATTGCTGGGTCTTCTAATAATTCTGTCTGTGACTTTCAGGAGAAACATGAACCTGTTTTCCATGGTGGCTGCACTATTTTGCATTCCCATGCAAGGAAAACTGGTTCCAATTTATCCACATCTTTGCTGATATACTTGCTTTTTTAAAAAAATTTTTTTATTATTAAGAGACATCATACTGGGTATAAAAGGATAATCCATTATGGTATTGATTTGCATTTCTGTAATGTCTAATGATGTTGGGCATCTTTTCTTGTATTCATCGGTCACTTGTACATCTTCTTTGGAGAATAGTTATTCAAGACTTTTGTTCCTCTTCTAAACTGTGTTGTTGGACTTTTTTTTGTGGTTCAGCTGTAGTTCTTAATGTAATCTGGACATGAATCCCTTACCAAATATTTGATTTGTAGATATTTTCTCTCATTCTGTAGATTCTATTTTCACTCTCTTGTGAAAACTTAATACCCAAGTTTTTAATTTTTATAAGTTTATATATTTATCTATTTTTGTTGTTGTTGCCTCTGGTTTTGATGTCATATTGAAGAATTCATTACCAAATCCAATGCTATGAAGATATTTTGCTCTTTCCTACTAACAGTAGTTTTAGCTCTAAGGTTAGGTCTTTGATCCATTTTGAGTTAATCTTTTTATGTAGCGTGAGGTAAGGGCCCAAATTTACTCTTTAGTCTAAGAATGTGCAGTTTTCCCTGTACCATGATTGAGCAAACTATTGTATCTCCATTAAATGGTCTTGGTGCTCTTATCAAAAATCAAATGCAAGCATTTATTACTGAGCTCTCTTTTTATTCTATTTTTGTATATCTCTGTCCCAATTCCCATAACAGTCTTTTGATTATTATAGTTGGTAGTAAGTTTAAAATCAGAAAGTGTGAGTCTCAATACTGTATCTCTTTTTTTAAGATTGTTTTGGCTATTGTGAGTCCCTTGAGATTCCATATGAATTTTCAGATGAGTTTCCCACTTCTGTCCAAAATGCCAATGGGAATTTGATAGGATTTTTTAATGTATATCCAGTATGATGGTCATTTTAATAATATTAAGTTTTTAATCCATGTATAGCTAATGTCTTTAATTTATTTAGATTGTCTTTAATTTCTTGTAGCAATGCTTTGTAGGTTTCACTGTATAAGTCTTTCACTTCCTTGGTTAAATTTATTCCTATTTTGTTTCTTTTTATATTCCTATTTTATTTTCTTTCATTTTTTTTAAGAGTACATGCAGGGCTGCAGTTGTTTCTCAGCAGTAGAGCACTTGCCTAGCATGTACAAGGCCCTGGGTTCAATCCTTAGCACTACATAAAAATAAATGAAATAAAGATATTGTGTCCAACTACAACTAAAAAAAATATTTTTTAAAAAAGAGTATATGCAATTTTATTAGCATTACAATGGTAATGTATGAACCTTAGTTTATAAACTTAGATAGATGAGCAAGATGTGTAAATATTTTTAAAAGGGGGAAATTTATTTTCTGTTTAAATCCTATTTTTCTATGGTGATAGAAACTTAATTCTTTTTTTTTTTTTTTTGTATACAAAGTACACTTACACTAATTCGTGGCTTCTTATATGTACTTTGGATAATAATCTCCATCACATTCCACCATCATTTATAATCCCATGCCCCCTCCTCTCCCCTCCCACTCCTCTGCCCTATCTACAGTTTATCTATTCCTCCCACGTTGCCTCTCCCTATCCCACTATGAATCAGCCTCCTTATATCAGAGAAAACATTCAGAATTTGGTTTTTGGTGATTGGCTAACTTCAATTAGCATAATCTTCTCTAATTCCATCCATTGTAAATGAAACTATTTTTTAAATTTCCTTTTCATATTGCTCATTACGAGCATACAGGAATACAACTGAATTTGTGTGGAGAGTGGTGACACAGAATGGGAGAACAATGTCTGAGACTGGGGTCTCTGATGACCTCATGCTTGATGCCTGGAAAGTTTCTGTGCAAAGGTGCAGGATGCCTAGCTGCTGTGGTAATGCCCTTCATGAGGAGGCTCTGTGCTACAGTCTTACCAGCCTCAACCTTGATTTCAGACAAACAGCTCCTGGGAATAAAGGAATTCTCTTACTGGACAACCACAACATTTTAGCAGCTCTGCTGCTAATGAACCTATCCACCAAACAGTAACTTTAAACAATTAACTTTCTTTAGAGCTACACAAAACTCTTAATATTGAACATTGCAACTGTAGAATGTAACTGCAGAATAAGCTGCATAATGTTGGTAGCCTTGTAACTTTCCTGAATACAAAGAATAATGATTGCATAGTCTTTAATCTGATAATGAGACATATATAAATAAAGATTGCCGGCATAATTCTTTAGACCTGTTTCTTCATTAGAGAGCAGTATTCCACCTGACCCCAGCCATATCTTCAAAAGCATCTATGTGTGTGTGAGTCTTTATTTTTTATTCCCTTTTGAGTCTTGCCAGAACCTGCTAGATTGGCCACACTGGTCGTGGCAAATTTGCATGCTGGTTTTATGTTTGCAACTTTGCTTAAAATTTGTTTATTGGCTGTAGAAGTTTTTGTTTGTTTGTTTTAATATGCTTCCTCGTGTGCATGATGAGGGCTTTGGATTCGATAGCTACTGATATTCCTTCTAAAGATGAAAATTCTCTGATTTGTGTTTAA
Organism: Marmota marmota marmota; assembly: GCF_001458135.2. NCBI lineage: Eukaryota > Metazoa > Chordata > Mammalia > Rodentia > Sciuridae > Marmota > Marmota marmota. The sequence goes on along the minus strand of NW_026000229.1, from coordinate 2,426,747 downwards.
TATATGGAAGCTAAAATGTCTGCACTTTATTTTTTCTTTTCTGCTTAAAAAAAGCCTTATCTGTGCTTTACTTATTATTTGATCTTAAACCCTTGATCCAGGATGCAACTGCAGTAGCAACTTTGCTCCTCAGGGAAGAAATGGTCTAGATTCCAGCAAACAGTGCTAGCATTTCCTTCTCTGGAATTCTGTAATGTAAGGGTCCGGCGAAGCGTCGGAGGAAGAGACCACCAAGAGACTGACTCATGCAATTGCAGAAGGGGATTTATTGGGGATCCATTCCAGCGCGCTGGGGCTCCGTGCTCACTCAAGAAGGGAGAGCAGCCCAGAGCCCAGAGCAGGGGTTGTGCAATGCTTAAGTACACTTTTTGGGGAGGGCGGGGACTTTACATACATCACAGTCTCCTTTAACAAATCATCATACACCGCGGGAAAATCAAACAACAACTCCTAAACATGATTAGTTCATTCATTGGCGGGAACAGGTCGGGTGGGGGTGATAGGTCAGTTCTAAAGCGGGGTACACATTCAAACTGATTGGTTTAGGCCCTGCGATGTCTACGTGCAAGGTCGCACAGAGTCCTGGGTTATTAAACAACCAGATGGTCAGGGGGAATATTTACTGGGCAGTTCCGGTATTGTCCTAACAGCTACAGGAATTTCAGGTTTTACATGTAGCCTAGGAACTTAACAATACCTGGTCCTTTACATTTTAAGTCAGGCCTTGCAGCTTAGAAACTTTACAGTGCCCGGTCTTTTACACTTTAACTTCAATTTCTTTTACCCTTATAGTAACATAAATGCCATGTCCTAGCAAGTAACAATTTTATATAATTACCATATCTTTATCTATATATGTACAGTATTGTTATACCTAATATTTCTTACAATGTAACTAAATTTATAAATTTTTTATTTTAAAAGTTTTTGTCAAAATAGCTAGCATCATTTTAAGTGTACTAGATTTTGAAAACATAGTTTTCTCTAACTAATTAAACGAAAATTAACCCAGCTGACATCACCAATACATTTGAGACAGAGTCCCAGTGAGTTAGGTGCAATTTTAATGAATAGAATGGAGGAAGTATTTAGAGAAATGGACTTATCAATATGGTAAATTGATAAGTATGGTATGGTATGGACTAGAGGCATCATCTCCAACATTTTTTGGAGGAAAACATCACAGATAGAACTAATTTTCTATTTATTCTTCACATTAATATCCAAGCTGTTACCCTCAGATGTTTTTTAAAGTGACAGTTGAGTACTCCAATGAGATTTAAATGCTTTCAGTGGCCACTGTAAATCATATTCTTAGTTTTTTCATTTAAAAATTGGTTTCTATTGATGTTAATAATTTTGTTTTCTAATTTGTTACATGCTTTGCTACCTCCTTTTGAAGTAGGAAAGTAGAAATTTTTCTCCTAGAGACAAGAAAAGCATCGGGGTCAATTCAAATAAGGATGAGACTGATGAAAATCAGTGAAATGTAAGAATCCTACCCCTGTAGATTCCAGGGCTATTTGTGCTGCAGAATGGTCGCACAGGTTCAATTATTCAAAAATAATACAGAGCCTATGGGCAGAAGGTGATGGGGAGAGAGGGGGAGGGAGATGGTAAGGGGCTGAGAACTCTACCCTATTGATTTCTTTATCCTTCTCACTGATAAAAATGACATTTCAGGCTTTACTCTTCCTTTACAGAGAGAGAAAAGGAACTTTTTATGTATTATAAATTAGGAGCTGCATCTATCAGTCTAAAGTGACATCTCTGTTTTAGGTGAGTTTTCAGTGTTTTTGTATTGATGCCATTGACCTCTTGATTGTTTGTAAGATCTTCTGCTGAGATCCAAGAATACTTTAAAAGTAGGCTTTTGTTGTTATTCTTTTTTTCTTTGATCAATCCATTTATTTTGTTCACTTTAATCTACCATGAATGAAATACCATGAGATGTTGGAGAGCTGTATGTTTGATGATGGTTGAGAGCTCTGTCTGTGTGTGTAAGCTCTCAGTGAGGACACATTTCTGCTACGTACTTAATCCTCTGTATCCCTGTCTATCCATCAGAACTCTACAGGTCACCTTGGCAAGGTCTCTCCATGTGTGAGGGCTTGACTGTCATAGTCAGGACCCATTCCATTTTTAAACCTCAGGTAATATAGCCAAAGTGTTTCTATACACTTTGGTGTATAACTACACACCAAAAGAATACTTTGTGTATCTATTTCTGACACTTTTTTCTCTCTTTTCTCAAAGTAATCTATTGTCTTTCCTAGTGAATCTCTAGAAGCCTGAACCAGTATTTTTGTTGTAGTTTGTGTTTATGTAGATAAGCAAAAGTAAAATGTAGATGAGGGGAGAGGATTATTCTTTCTCCAGTTGAAAATGACATGAATAGGGTTTTTTGTTTCTTTGTTTGTTTCCCATATGGTCAGCAAAATCAAGTTGTTGTAATAATTGAAACTCTCAGTTAGAATAGAGTGGTGATCACATCAATTAGTCCTATGTCCCTAAAACATTTGTGAACCTGCACAGTTTCAGACATTAGTTAGTCTTTTCTTTTCCTCTAACCAATGGCCAGTTCTCACTTGAGCTCAAGTCATAGATTCATTATTCACCCCAGAGAAGATCAGAGGAGAAGGACTTTTTGAGTTTATATCAAAGATCAGGTGAAAAGATTCAGGTGAAAGAAAAATTAATTTAAGATATATACATATTGTTATGCTCGAATTCGGGACCCCCAAAAGACCATCAGAGACTGAGATCGATGTAAACAGCAAAGAGGTGTTTATTGCGAGCTAGCTGGGTCCTCTGCGTGCACACAGCAACTGGTGATGCTGAGAGGCCCTGAGCCCAGGGTTTGCAGCAGTTTTATACATTCTTTGGAGAAGGCAGAGACCCCCACATACATCATAGCATCTCTTAGCAAATCATCACACACCCTGGGAAAATCAAACAATAACTCTAAAGCATGATTAGCACATTCACTGGCGGGAACAAGTTGGGTAGGGGTGATTGGTTACTACAAGAGGGGGATTCGTTTGAACTGATTGGTTTAAGCCAAAAGGGGTGTTCTGCTGAACCACGTGGTTTCCCCACACCATAAACTACTGGGAGGGTCATCTGGCATCCCAGATATTTCCCTGTCTCATGCTGATTGGTGGCTGCTAGGGGGTTGCTATGGGTCCCCACCTAGCCTGAGTGAGTCAGGGACACCTGGCACAGCAGATCTCATTTGTAGATAAACAACTTAGCAGGGTGGGAATGTGCCTAGGAGTGCTCTGTGGGTCTTTCCAAGGACAAAGGTCATGTCCTTTCCTTGGACAGGCTTTGCTCTGAGGTAGAGGCTGGTTTTTTAATATATCTGGAAATAAGCACTATCTAGCATAGTCTGCCTTTTTACCAATTAGAAAAACAATTTACTTTTATTTATTTATTTGATGTTTTAATTAGTTATATATGACAGAAGAATGCATTTATGCACTTTGATATATCTTACATAGATGCGATATAATTTCTCATTTTCTGAGCATACATGTTGCAGAATCATATTGGTCATGCAGTCATATATATACATATAGGAATAATGTCTGTTTCATTCTACTATTGAAGCCAGATTTACAGATAGGTAGTTAGTGTAGTTAGGTAAATCAGGTCTAATATCCAGTAGGATGAATAAAATGGAAGCTATTATTGAGAATGGAATCCAGGAAACCAGAGCAGCACTTGGGGATATTGAAATGTTAATGTCCCCAAGGCCCTGGGGGCCCATCCCAAGGAAATGTTGATGAAGCAGCTCCCAGCAAACGTGGAGATGCTAATCCAAAAGCCACCAGGCCCTCCCTGCCCAGATTACTCCTTCATCCCACCTGTCCCCCACCCTTTGGGCTTCCCACCTACATCCATCACTGCAAGATAAGGGAGAACAAAGGACAGGAATGTGACAGGAAAGGAAAGCAGAAAGAAGACCTTAGCTATAAAAAAGGGAAGACTTCGCCCTTCCACCTTTTGGGTCTCCTTCCTCCTCGGGGAGAAGTCTTTTCTGCTGTCCTTTAATAAAGCTTCTAATTTCCACTCTAAACTTGCCTCGCATGCTTCTCTGGTGTTATACTTCAGCATTTGGGAAGCAAGGACTTGTCACTGGTAAACAGCGGGAACACTATCTTCCTATCCCCAAATAACCTACCCCCTCCCATCACTTCCTCTACCTAATCTAAGGTAATGCTATTCTTCGCTAGTGCCCCCCACCTTATTGTGAATTAGCATCTTCATATTAGAGAAAACATTAGGCCTTTGGTTTTGTGGGATTGGCTTATTTCGCTTAGCATGATATTCCCAACTCCAACCACTCACTAGCAAATGCCATAATTTTATTCTTCTTTAAAGATGAGTAATATTCCATTGAGTATATATACCATATTTTCTTTATCCATTCATCTATTGAGGGACACCTAGGTTGGCTCTATAGTTTAGCTATTGTGAATTGAGCTTCTATAAACATTGATGTGGCTGTGTCACTATAGTATGCTAATTGTAAGTCCTTTGGATATAAACCCAGGAGTGGGATAGCTGGGTCAAATGGTGGTTCTATTTTCAATTTTCTAAGGAATCTCCATGCTGCTTTCCATAGTGGTTGCACCAATTTGCAGTCCCACCAGCAATGTATGAATGTACCTTTTCACCACATCCTCACCAACATTTATTGTTGCCTGTATTCTTGATGATTGCCATTCTGACAGGAGTGAGATGAAATCTTAGAGTAGTTTTGATTTGCATTTCTCTACTTGCTAGAGATATCGAACACTTTTTCATATATTTGTTGATAAATTATATTTTTTCTTCTGTGAAGTGTCTGTTCAGTTCCTTTGCCCATTTATATTGATTAGGTTATTTTTTGTTTGTTTGTTTGTTTTTTTGTGTTAAGCTTTTTGAGTTCTTTATATATCCTAGAGACTCATGCTTTATCGGAGGTGCATGTGGTAAATATTTTCTCCCAATCTGTAGGCTCTCTCCTCATGTTATTGATTGTTTCTTTTGCTGAGAAGAAGCTTTTTTAATTTGAATCCATCCCATTTATTAATTCATGACTTCTTGCACTTTAGGAGTCTTATTAAGGAAGTCAGATACTAGGCTGACATGGTGAAGATTTGGGCCTATTGTTTCTTCTATTAGGCACAGGGTCTCTGTTCTAGTGCTTAAGTCTTTGATCCACTTTGAGTTGATTTTTGTGCATGGTGTAAGATAGAGTTTAATTTAATTTTGCTACATGTGTATTTCCAGTTTTGCCAGCACCATTTGTTCAATAGACTATCTTTTCTCCAGTGAATGTTTTTAGCACTTCTGTCTAGTATGACATAATTATATTTATGTGGGTTCATCTCTGTGTCCTCTATTCTACACCATTGGTCTACCAGTCTATTTTGGTGCCAATACCATGCCATTTTTATTACTATAGCTCTGTAGAATAGTTCAAGGTCTGGTATTGCTTCACTTTTCTTGCTAAGGGTTGCTTTAGGTCTCTTATTTTTCCAAGTAAATTTTATGATGGCTTTTTCTATTTCTATGAATAGTGTCAGTGGGATTTTAATAGTAATTGTATTAAAACTGCATAATGCTTTTGTAGTATGGCCATTTTGACAATATTAGTTCTGCCTATCCAGGAGCATGGGAGATCTTTCTGTCTTCTGAGGTTTTCTTTAATTTCTTTCTTTAGTGTTCTACAGTTTTTATTGTAGAGGTCTTTCATCTCTTTTGTTACAATAATTCCCAGGTTGATCTAATTTTTTAATTTATTTTGAGACTATTGCGAATGAAGAAATTTTCCTAAATTCTCTTTCAGTAGAATCATTGCTGATGTATAGGAATTTGTTTGATTTATGGGTGTTGATTTTATATCCTACTACTTTGCTGAATTCATTTATTAGTTCTAGAAGTTTTCTGGTGTAATTTTTGGATCCTCTAGATGTAGAATCATGTCATCAGCAAATAGTGATAGTTTGAATTCTTCTTTGCCTATTTGTATCCCTTTAATTTCTTTCTTTTGCCTAATTGCTCTGGCTAAAGTTTCAAGAATGATGTTGAATAGAAATGGTGAAAGAGGACATCATTGTCTTCTTTAAAGCTGAGTAATATTCCATTGAGTATATGGAATGCTTTCAATTTTTCTCCATTTAGAATGATGCTGGCTTAACATCTACAGCTTTTACAATATTGAGGTATGTTCCTACTGTCTCTAGTTTTTCTAGTGTTTTGAGCAGGAAAGGGTGCTGTATTTTGTCAAATGCTTTTTCTGCATCTATTGAGATGATCATATGGTTCTTTTCTTGCTTCTTAGTCAATTAATATTATGAATTACATTTATTGATTTCCATATGTTGAACCAACCCTGCATCTGTGGGATGAACCCACCTGATCATGGTGCACTATCTTTTAAATATATTTTTGTATGCAATTTGCCAGAATTTTATTGACAATTTTTGCATCTATATTTGTCAGGGATATTGATCTGAAGTTTTCTTTCCTTGATGAATCTTTGTCTGGTTTTGCTATCAAGATGATATTAGCCTTATAGAATGAGTTTGAAAGGTGTCCCTCCTTTTCTAATTCATGGAATACTTTGAGGAGTATTGCTGTTAATTCTTCCTTGGAAGTCTTGTTGAACTTGGCTGAGAATCCATCTGGTCCTGGGCTTTTCTTGGTTAGCAGGCTTTTGATGGAGTTTTCTATTTCATTACTTAAAATTCATCTATTTAAATCATGTATGACCTTCCCATTCAGTTTGGGTAGGTCATACATCTCTAGAAATTTGTTGATGTCTTTGATATTTTCTATTTTTTAGAGTATAAATTTTAAAAATAGTTTCTAATTTTCTTCTGTATTTTAGACGTGTCTATTGTGATATTTCCTTCTTCATCTTGTATTTTAGTAATTTGAGTTTTCTTTCTTTTTCTCTTCATCAGCATGGCCAGGGGTTCATTGATTTTATTTACTTTTTCAAATAATCAACTTTTTGTTTTGTCATTTTTTTCAATTATTTCTTTTGTTTCAATTTCATTAATTTCAGCTCTGATTTTGATTATTTCTTGTCTTATACTACTTTTGGTGTCGATTTATTCTTCTTTTTCTAGGGCTTTGAGATGTAGTGTTAGGTCATTTATTTGTTGATTTTTACTCTTTTAATGAATGCACTCAATGCAATAGTTTTCTCTTAGTACTGCCTTCATAGTGTCCCAGAGATTTTGATATGTTTAACACTATTTTCAAGATTATACATTTTGTCTTCATTGTCTGAGGTTCTGTCTTTCAGGTAGTCTAATCTGTTGGTGATGCTTTCTATCAAATTTATAATTTGGTTTACTGATTCTTTCATTCTGAGGATTTCTGCTTTTTTTTTTCATGATATCTAACTCTTTATTGAAGTGGTCTTTTACTTCCTGTATTTTTTTTTAATTTTTTCTCCTTATACTATCCTTTACCTCACCTATCAGTTTAACTATATACAATCTGCACTCCTTTTTGGACATTTCTTCTACTGTGTTATCGGTGGCCTCTATTGTGGAAGCATCTTGGTTTGTTTGGGGTGCTTTATTCCCTTGTTTTCCATATTGTTAGTGTGTTTTCCCATCTAAAAGTACAAAAATAAGGCAGGATAAATTCTACCCCATAGACCTATAGTGTCCTTGAAGGTTTCCAGCACTTCGCCTTTACTGGTGAGACCAATATCAACAGCACCCAATGAACACAATATATAGCCTTAAACCTGATAGCTCCCACTGAGGCATTTACTTCTTTCTCACATTGAACTGAATGATGAGTTCAATAACTATCTATAGTACAAACAGAATATTTGTTAAAATGATTGATAATTTCAAATAGTGGGTGAGAGAACAGAGGAAGTGTAGTATGCAATTTTCGTGAGGGAGGAAGAGAAAAGCTAGAAGTAAAAATTCACAGGAGGTGTGGAAGAGGAGCCTACAGAGATTAGCTGTTGGTTGGAGAAAAGTTGGAAAGAAAATTGAAGAAAATAGACAAGAAAGAGGAAGAATATGAACAAACAGGAAAAATATAAGACATAGGAATACAACAAAAATGCAAAACAACAATTATATATCATTGTCCTCCACACATTGTTGCATAAAAAAAATCCTGTTCCAAATATGGTAGAGAGATTAGTGAATCAAAAAATAAAATAAATCTTGCTGGAAAGTCAAACTGTCTCTGTGATCTCAGGCTGGCAACAGCAAGTCAGATGCAACAGCAATGGCCACATCAGTTGATTGACAGGAGACATCTGCTTCAGCAGCAGTGACCACAGAGGTAATGTCCGAATTCACGTTCAAGGTAACCCAGGCCATGCTCAGATAAGTGACGTCTCCACACAGTAGTGGCTTCTGTGGCAGCCCAGAAAGAATACCTCCAGGTGACCTCAGGCTAGCTGAAGCAGAATCAGTAATGCTCTTATTTGTTTCTTAAATTTTTATTTGTTATATGGGACAATAGAATGTATTACAATTCATATTACACATGTAGAGCACAATTTTTCATATCTCTGGTTGTACAAAAAGTATAGTTACACCATTCATGTCTTCATATATGTACGTAGGGCAATGAAGTCCATCTCATTCCACTGTCTTTCCTACCCCCATGTCTTCTCCCTTCCCCTTTCTCTCCTTCACCCTATCTAGAGTTCATATAATCCTCCCGTGCACCCCCCAACCCCATTATGAATCAGCATCCTTATATCAGAGAAAACATTCAGCATTTTTGGGGGGGATTGGCTAACTTACTTAACATTATATTCTCCAACTCCATCCATTTACATGTAAATGCCATGATTTTATACTTGTTTAATGCTGAATAATATTCCATGTATATATACACCACATTTTCTTTATCCCATCTACTGAAGGTTAAATAGGTTGGTTCCACAGATTAGCTATTGTGAATTGTGCTACTATAAACATTAATGTGGCTGTGTCCCTGTAGTATGTTGTTTTTAAGTCCTTTAATTACAGACAGAGGAGTGGGATAGCTGGGTCAAATGGTGGTTCATTCCTAAGGTTTCTCTATACTGCTTTCCATATTGGCTGCACCAATTTGCAGTCCCACCAGCAATGTATGAGTGTGCCTTGTACCCCACATCCTTATGAACACTTATTGTTGTTTGTATTTTTAATAGCTGCCATTCTGACTGGAGTGAGATGAAATCTAAGAGTAGTTTTGATTTGCATTTCTCTGATTGCTAGAGATGTTGAACTTTTTTATATATATATTTATTGATTGTATATTATCTTCTGTGAAGTGTCTGTTCAGTTCCTTGGACCATTTATTTATTGGGTTATTTATTATTTTGGTGTTAAGATTTTTTTAGTTCTTTATATATCCCAGATTAGTGTTCTATCTGATGTGTGTGTAGTAAAAATTTGCCCCCTTTCTGTAGGCTCTCTTTTCACCTCACTGATTGTTTCTTTTGCTGAGATGAAGCTTTTAAGTTTGAACCCTTCTCATTTATTGATTCTTGATTTTAATTCTTGTGTATAGGAATCTTATTAATGAAGTCAGGGCCTAATCTGACATGATAGAGATTTGGATCTACTTTTTCTTTTATTGGACACAGGGTCTCTTGTTTAATTCCTAGGATCTTGATCCACTTTGAGTTAAATTTTGTGCATGGTGAGAGAAAGAGGTTTAATTTCATTTTGTTGCATATGGATTTCCAGTTTTCCCAGCACCATTTGTTGAAGAGGCTATCTTCAATTTTTCTTTTTTCTTTTTGTTCCTTTGTCTAATATAAGTTAACTGAAATTATGTGGGTTTGTCTCTATGTCCTCTATTCTGTACCATTGGACTACCAGTCTATTTTTGTGTCATTTCATATGATTTTGGCCTAGGGATTAGCATAGATAGCTTTTGCAATGTTGAAATATGTTGCTGTTATCCCTAGTTTTTCTAGTGTTTTGAATATGAAGAGGTTCTGTATTTTGTCAAATGCCTTTTCTTAATCTATTGGGATGATCATATGATTCTTGTCTTTAAGTCTATTGACATGATAAGTTACATTTATGGATTTCCTTATGTTGAACCAACCTGCATCCCCTGGATGAACCCCACTTGATTGTGATGCACAATCGTTTTGACATGTTTTTGCATTTGATTTGCCAGAATTTTATTGAGAATTTTTGCATCTATGTTCATTAGAGATGTGTCTTTGCCTGGTTTTGGAATCAGGGTAATACTGTCTTCATAGAATGAGTTTCGAAGTGCTCCCTTTTTCTCTATTTCATGAAATATTTGAAGAGTATTGCTATTAGTTCTTTGTTAAAGGTCTTGTAGAACTCAGCTGTGTATTCATCTGGTCCTGGGCTTTTCTTGGTTGGTAGGCTTCTGATACCATCTTATATTTCATTGCTTGAAATTGAACTGTTTAAATTATGTATATCATCCTGATTTGATTTGAGCAAGTCATATGATTATAGAAATTTGTTGATGCCTTTGATATTTTTTATTTTATTGGAGTACAAGTTTTCAAAATAATTTTTAATTATCTTCTGTATTTCTGTAGTGTCTCTTGTGATATTTCCTTTTTCATCTTGTATGCTAGTATTTAAGTTCTCTCTCTCCTCTTTGTTAACATGGCTAAGGGTTTGTCAATTTTATTTATTTCTTCAAAGAATCAACTTTTGTTTCAGTTTCATTAATTTCAGCTCTGATTTTAATTATTTCCTGTCTTCTACTGCATTTAGTGTTGATTTGATTTTCTTTTTCTAGGGCTTCAAGATGTAATGTTAGGTCATTTATTTGTTGACTGTTTCTTCTTTTAGGGAATAAACTCCATGCAATGAACTTCCTCTTGATACTGCCTTCATAGTGTCCCAGAGATTTTGATACATTGTATCAATGTTCTCATTTACCTCTAAGAATTTTTTAATCCCCTCCTTGATATCTTTTGCAACCCATTGTTCATTCAGTAGCATATTGTTTAGTCTCCAGGTGTTAGAGTAGCTTTTATTTTTAATTTTATAATTGATTTCTAATTTCATTCCACTATGATCTGAGAGAATGCAGGGTAGTATCTCTACTTTTTTATATTTGCTTAGAGTTGCTTTGTGGCATAGTATATGGTCTATTTTAAAGAAGGATCCATGCACTGCTGAGAAGAAAATGTTTTTGCTCGCTGAAGGATGAAATTTTCTATATGTGCCAGTTAAGCCTAAGTTATTTTTCATGGGGAGACACCTCAGAAACACTCTAAGTTTGAATTCAAATAAAAAATAGAGCTTTATTTTCCTGGCCAGGGACTGTCACCCACCATAGAGACTCAAGCTTTGTGGGAGGACAGCAACTTCCTGGTCTGTTCAAGAAGAATATAAGGACAAAAATTACAACTCAGTGACTTGCTTATCATCATGTAAGTTAGCCAATCACAGAAATTAAAACATTAATAAGTGGGATCTGTGGTCTCTAGGCAAGACTGGAATTTTCCAGCCAGCAAGCAAGTGATAAACAGAGGCTTAAAAAAAGCATTAGCTTTGCAATTCAGTTGACCACAGCCCTGGGCTCAAGCAGGTGCTAGACAGTGATATCCTGAATTTGGGTGGGGCATGGGGAGGTCAGAATCTACTTCAAAGTCATGTATACCCATGAGGGTATTCAAACCCAGGATGTAGCTCACCATGACCACCACTGCATCCTGAGAAGGGTACAATTTGTGGGGTACAAAGTCTAGAAAAACAATTTTTTTATTATAAAACAACTTTCATTTCTATTTCCTAGAAATGGGTCATGTAGTCCTCTCTTCACAGAGACAGTAACATAGAAACTAAAATAGAGTGTCTATAGCTACAACTTTTTAATCAAATGACTGTGATGACCCTATCCCCATAATCCCAGCAAGGCAGGAATTGTTGCAAGTGACTAACAAGTCTCTACCATAGCAATTGCTTTACACACTCAGTACTAGTAACTTATTTGATGCCTGCTTAAAACTACAGTTATCTTATGGCCTACACACACATTTTCATTTGTCCTTTTACTATTATCTATAAATCCTAAGTTCTTTATTCTATGCAAGGCTACAAGATCAAGTTGCTATGTTAATTTAAAATTATCTATATTAACCTACTTGCTTATTTTTCTATAAGTACACTGACACACTCACTTATCCTATGGCTTAAATCCTGTGTTTTTCAGTTACATGATTTTTCTAGTATTACTTAGGCTTATTCCTGATAAACTTATGCCTTACTATCACTTATCTATGTTTTCTTGCCTTATTACTGTAGTCTCAAATCCATGTCTATAGCTTATTGATTGTCTTGCCTTACACCTATAACATATATCTATGACTTATTGATTATATTGATCAGCTCACACCATAACAATTGATTGCATTATTGAGTTCTATAATTTCTTTGTTCAGCTTTTTGTTATTATTCTGGATGACTTTAACACTCCTCTTTCACCACTGGATAAATCCACCCAGAATAATTGTGTTGTGTTCTATTTGACTCTTGAACTTGAGAAGAGTTTGTTTGATGAATGTAATTGCTCCATTGTTTGGAGCATATATATTTATAATTGTTATGTCCTGTTGGTGTATGGTTCCCTTGAGCAGTATGTAGAGTCCTTCTTTATCTTTTTTTATTAACTTTTGCTTGAAGTCTACTTTATTTGATATGAGGATAGAAACCCCTGCTTGCTTCCACAGTCCATGTGAGTGATTTTTCCCAACCTTTTCACCTTCAGTCTATGGATATCTTTTCCTATGAAATGAATCTCTTGGAGGCAGCATATTGTTGGGTCTTTTTTTAAATCAAATCTGCCAGCCTATGTCTTTTGATTGGTGAGCTTAGGCCATTAACATTCAGGGTTATTATTGAGACATGATTTCTATTTTTAAAGATTTTTGTTTATTTTTGATATTTAACTTGACTTGGTTTCTCCTTTGATTAGTTTTCTCCTTTAGTGTAATACCTCCTTCTGCTAATTTTCATTGTTATTTTCATTTTTTCGTTATAGAATATTTTGCTGAGGATGTCCTCTAATGCAGGCTATTTTGTTGTAAATTCTTTTAACTTTTGTTTATCATGGAAGGTTTTTATTTCATCATCAAATCTTTAATTTTGCTGGATATAAGATTCTTGGTTGGCATCCCTTTTCTTTCAGAGCTTGGTATATGCTGTTCCAGGATCTCCTGGCTTTGAGGGTCTGGGTTGAAAATTTGCTGAGATACGAATTGGTCTCCCCCTGTATGTGATTTGATTACTCTCTCTTGTGGCCTTTAAGATTCTAGCCTTATTCTGTTTGCTAGGTATTTTCATTATAATGTGCCTTGGTTTAGATCTGTTGTAATTTTGTACATTTGGTGTCCTGTAAGTCTCTTGTATTTTATTCACCATGTTTGGAAAATTTTCTAATATTATCTCATTGTGCATTCCTTTGATTTGAAATTCTGTGCCTTCCTCTATTTTAATAACTCTTAGATTTGGTTTTTGATAATATCTCATAATTCTTGGATGTTCTTTGCTGGGAGCCATTAGCCAAGTAGGTATGACAATTTCCTTGCCAGAGTACCCCATGTTGCTGACATTTTGCAGTGGCATTGAATGTAGGTGACCTTGCTCAAGGACCAGGGCGGATTAGGGTGTTCCTGGTTTAAGATAATCGGGTTTAGGGCGTTCCCAGTTTAGGTTCCAGGTTTAAGGTTTACGATTATTCCTGCTGGGAATAGGGCGTATCCTGCTGCCTGAGTTCCCCTTGAGTTCTCACGGGATTCAGACAGTATTTTTTGGGAGATAGAAGCCCAGTGGAGGTGGATTTGGGCAGAGAACGTGGATTTCCCCAGAACGTGATTGTAGACGGCTGGTGTGAGTTCAGGAATAAAGAGTTGCTGTTTGAATCTACAAGCTGTGTGGTGGCTCGTGATTGTGTGCCCAGCCAGACTGCGGCAGTTCTTATCACGGTTTCTTACCATCTTCACTGTGTGGTCAATTTTATTTTCCAGATTGTATACTTTGTCTTCATTATCGAACATTCTATCTTCCATGTGACCTAGTCTGTTGGTGATGCTTTCTACTGAGTTTTTTTTTTTAATTTGATTTATTGTTTCCTTCATGTCAAAGATTTCTGATTTTTTTTTCGGAATCTCTCTTACTTGAAGCAATCTTTTGCTACCTGTATTTGCTCTCTTATCTCATTGTTGGAGTGATCAATTTTGCCTGTATTTGCTCATTTAGGCAATTCTTTAATTTACAGATCATTTTAATTATGAGCATTCTGAACTCCTTCTCTGACATTTCTTCAATTGCACTGTCCATGGGCTGTTATTGTAGTATCCTGGTTTATTTGGGGCACTTTCCTCCCTTGTTTTTTCATGTTGTCTATGTGTCTTTCTTTTTTGCAGTGTGGATCTGTATGAAAAAACAGTTTCTACCCAATGATCTTATAGTATCCGTGCAGATTATCTGTAGCTTACCTTGGTGTTTTGCTTCCTGACCCTGCCGGCGTCCCACGATGGATGTTATGGTAAATAAAGGTGATGGCGGAAATTTGAAGATAACTGGAGATGGCAGTTGTGGTGAACCAAGATGGATATAATGTCTTTCAGAGATGGGGTTGAAAGAGTGGGTCTTACACCAGCTTTGGGATGACTGCTCCTAGATGCAGATGCTTCTAGGCCCCCATCCCTTGAGGAGGGGGCCTAGGAGGGCATCTCCTGAGAGGGGGACCCCATTCTTGAGTAGGGGCACTCCCCGAGAGGGGGACCCCATCCCTAAGGAAGGAGGGGCTCCCCCATCCCCTAGAGGAGGGGCACCCTCAGAGGGGGACACCATCCCTAGAGGAAGAGGGGTGGGGCCCCAATCCCATAGAGGAGGGGCACCTCAAAAGGGAGGATGCCAACACTAGAGAAGGAGGGGCACCCCCTGAGAGGGGGACCACAACCCTAGAGGAGGAGGAGGAGTGCACGCCACCATGCCCTAGAGGAGGATCATCCCCCGAGAAGGGGCACCCCATCCCTAGAGGAGGAGGAGGTTACCCCCATCTCCTTAATTTGTTCTTGTCAGATCTTTTGGTCCCAGCAAAAGAGGGGGACCCCATCCCTAGGGGAGGAGGCACTTTCCAAGAGGGGGACTCCATCACTAGAGGAGTTCTCCCATCCCCTAGAGGAGGGGAACCCCTGGAGAGGTGGGACCCCATACCTGGAGGATGAAGGGCTCCCCCATCCCCTGGAGGACAGGCATTCCACAAGAGGGGGACCCCATGTCTAGAAGAGTAGCACCCCCGAGAGGGAGATCCCATCCCTAGGGGAGGAGGTACTCCTCATCTCCTTGAGGAGGAGCACTCTCCAAGAGGGAGGACTCCATCCATCCCTAGAGGGGGAGTAGGGGTGCTCCCATCCCTAGAGAAGGGACACCCCCGAGATGGGGAACCACATCCCTAGAGGAGGAGGGGCTCCCCCATCAACTAGAGGAGGGGTACCCCTGAGAAGGGGATACTTCATTTCTAGAGGGGGAGGAGGGACACCCCATCTCTTGAGGAGGGACATGGTCTGAGAGAGGGACCCCATCCTTAGGGGATGCTCAGCTCATTAAAACACTTTTTAAAAATTTTATGAAACAAAGTGTGGCCCAATTCTGGAGTCACAAAATAACGTCAATTCAGATCATTAAACTAAATGGTTTCAATTTTGTCATTTGACAGGTTTATAACCCATCTACTCATGATCAGTGAATTGCTAATAAAATCAATGATTAAAATTTTCAAACTAATATTGTATTTTGTTTTTCTTGTTAAGAGATCCCTTGCATGTTAAAAAGATGTATATAATCATTTGTCTTGGAAGAAAATAAGCACAGCAATAATGTTCTGTTTCATTAGTTTGTCCATAGACACATGGACATGTCAATAGGCCCAACTGGTAATTGATTAAATAAACAAAGTATTAGTTTGTGAGAATGAACCTTCCATCATATTCATTTGTAGACCAAAGATTGACATGATCGTTGAAATTCCATCATTGGTTGAGAGATACTGGGGCAGGGGGGAATCACTGCCACTACAACCCCAAAGGGCTCTTCTTCAGCCATCAAACAAATCCAGAGGGCTTCATGGAGGTCTTTGGCTTCCCATAATGGCCCCTCCCACCATCTGCCCTCAGTTATGCACATCTCTGGACCCTTCTGTATCTTCTCTGTGAAGTCCTCCTCTGCAAAGATGGCAGGATGTGAAACTCAGTAACAAAAATTTCAGCACTTGGCTGACTTTCACATCAGTGAGTTGGGAGAGGAATTCAATAGCAATCTGGAAAAGAGAGTGCTACACAGTTATGTTAGACCACGGAGAAATGTCCTGTGGACATAAAGCAGGTGGAGAACTGGGGTCACTCAGAGTGAATGGGCAACAACCAGTGGGTGGTCAGGTATCCCCTTGTACACCACAGCCTTACTTTTCATACATCCCACATGCAGTTGTCACCAGACTTTTCTGAGGATAGCCCTGAGGTTAATCCCTGTTGATTATGGATGGACACAGAAGAATCTTCAAGTCTTTTCCCTCTATTTCTGTAGTCCTTATTAGATATGGAAAATGACAAACCCCCAAAGTAGTGAGACCTGGGGAAAAAGGAGTGAGAAGGAATGACATTCATTGAGAGCATTGATCCTTTCCTAATACATTCTTTCCCGGTGATAAAACAGACCCTAAGGAAGAGGTGTCCATCAAACATGGAAAGGCAGTCTCTGGGAAGAGGCCAAGGCATTAATCCTTCTATAAACAAATCCTTTCCAGATAACAAGCACTGACTCCAGGCCCCCCATGAGGTCCAGTAAGATAAATCCCAGAAACTCACCACTGACCCTATACTCCCTCCCATTTTGCCCCGTAAAACAGACCACAAATTCCTAAGCACTTAAACTGACACCTTCACTGATTGAATGAACAAATTCCAAATTCCTGAGTGCCCAAAGAAAATTGATATGCTCACTAGACCATCTGTCAGAATGACCTAGATAAGCCCAGGCCCTTTCTTTGTTCAGGAGCTCATTTCCCACCAGGAAGTGGGTCCCACCATGGTGTCATGTCATCCCTGCATCCCCTGCTCCTGAGTGAAACTTCATTCCTGAATAAAGTGCTGAGCTGATTTGTGAAGTTTGCGTTCGTCCTGGTCTTTTTGCACTAACAGTCCTAGGTTCATTCTGTTGGCTTTTCTGGACTTTCAATTCAGTAATGCAAGAGGGAGGTAATACCAATAACAGACAAGGTATTCTGATTACTGAAGCACAATGATTGCATTGGAAATTAATGTATTGGTAATCTGTCTTTTTTTCCTTTAAATTCATAAGACAGTGGTTAGAATGAAATAATTTGCCTGGATCCCATAACCTCTGGGACATCAAAGTGCTAAAATTAATCCTAAATGAAGCCAAGTCCTCCAAACTACTACCTTTATCATTACATAGTTTTTAATTTTTAAGTTTTTGTTACCCAGACAATTAATTACCTCAATTTCTTCTATAAATTGCCTATATTACAAGGACCAATTATTTTACAAATTAAAATAGGGTTGTGAGTTTCCAAGAATCACATATTTTGCTTTCTCATTTACCTCATTTCCTAAAATGTCATTTCTATTGATTTTATATGTGTTCTTAGAATTCCTACAAAGTGATCAATTAGTCTTTACAAGCATGTGGTTTTGCCTAATTCTATCTGCCTGGAGAGTGGAAAATAGCATCATTTTGTTTTTAAACCTGTCCACTCTCCTCAGTGGAAAAACTTTCTTCATAGACATTTTGGACAGTAGCAATGTGATTTATAGCAAACAAAATCCAGTCTGTGAACTTACTGAGATAATAAAGTATTGGAAATCATTGGGATCTGCAGTCAGATTTTTTATCATATCAGTTGAGAGAGATTTATAAGGGTGGACCACAGAATCATATCTGAAGCCTGACTGAACTGTTGGATTGGCAAGAAGAGGGCTCTGAAGAGTCTGCTCCAGTCAGCCCATGTAAGTATGTCTGACTGAGCCATGCCTACTCTGGAGCTCAGGAGGGACTGGGAGAAACCCAACTGTGCTCTGCCAGCATTTTTATCCCAGTCTTGAACTCTTAATAGGGAATATTGACTGACATCCTTCTATGCTCTGGACACAATTATTGTGTTATGGAGATGAAAACTCAAGAAAAGAGGTTAGCAGCTGCAATTTTATTTATTTATTATTGGCACATATTCTACATAATTATGGAGTAAAGGGCGATACTTTTATACATGTATCAATCAGGACAATTAGCATATTGATCACATCAAACATTTGTCATTTCTTTATCATGACATACAAAATGCTCTTTTCTGGCTATGTTGAAAGATGCAATAAATATACTCACCCTACTATGGAATATAACAGGACTTATTCCTCCTAACTATAACTCTGAACACATTGGCCAACCTCTCTCCATATTCCGGTCTCTCTCCCTCCTCAGCCCTTGGTAACCACCATTGTGAGGCCAGGGCAAAAGGACTGTCAGAGTAGATAAAGAATGACTGGGTCAGGAAGAGGGGTGGTTCTAAAAAAAATAAAATGCTAACACCTTCAGGTCACTTCCACCTCCTCATTACCTGTTGTCAAGGTTACCTGCTTCTAGGGAATTGTTCTTCCCTGCAAGGAGTTGTTAATGAGTACCTCTGGGTGGCTCCCTTCCTGCCTGCATCCCTGGGCAGCTTTGTCCCTGCCCTTGGGTCACTCTACCTTTTGGTCACAAAGGCAGGATGGGAGGAGGGGGCATGAGAGCAGAGGAAATCTGAAATGTATAAAAGGGGCAGGACAGCCCAACTCCTTTGGGTACCGGATTTGGACCTCCTCCTCTGAGAGTTTCTCTCTCTCTCTCTCTCTCTCTCTCTCTCTCTCTGTGTGTGTGTGTGTGTTCTATCTTTTAAATAAAACTTTTTTTGCTCTAGCCTTGGCATTTCTCAGGTATTCAGTCTTTGACACCAGAAGAACAGGACCTGGATCCTGATTCACAATACCAGTATCATCTCTGGTCTCACTTCTCTCTTTCTCTCTCTCTCTCTCTCTCTCTCTCTCTCTCTCTCTCTTTAAATTTAATTGATTTTATTTTTTTAAATACATGACAGTGGAATGCATTACAATTCTTATTACACATATAGAGCACAGTTTTTCATATCTTTGTATATAAAGTGTGTTCATGCCAATTCATGTCTTTATACATGTATTTTTTTGCATTACAATTCTTATTACACATACAGACCACAGTTTTTCATATCTCTGTTTATATATAAAGTAGGTTGACACTACTCTCAACTTCTAGGAGATCAATGTGTTTATGTCCCACATGTGGGTGAGCTCATACAATATAGTATTTGTGTTTCTGTGCCTGGCTTATTTCACTCAACATAACACCTTCTAGGTTCAAATGTAAATAGAGTGATTTGAGCCAGGGTTGGTAGACATTTCTATAGTCCCAGAAACTGAGGAGGCTGAATCAGGAGGCTCCTTTGAGTCCAAGAATTTCAGGTGTGTGGAGTGAGACACTATTTAAAAATAAATAAATAAATAAATAACAGTAAAATTAAAAAAAAAAAAAAAAAGACAGTAATCTGGGAAAATCCAGAGAAAAGGGGACACCTTTGCTAAGGTGAAAGACAAGACATGAAAGACAAGTGCTGTGAACTTTGAAGACAGCCAGCGGCAATGGGGGAGACACTGTTGGGAGAAAGAGTAGATCAGAGCCTTCAGGAGGTGGTGGGGGGCGGTGCTTCACTTCTGTGAAGAAGTGTTTTATGAGATGGAGAGCTGATGGGGGTTCTACCAGGAGAATAACAAGTCACATAATAAAATTGCTGACAGGAGCCCATTTGCAGGGTGGGGTAAAGTAGCAAGATCTTTCTTAAAGGAAAATTAATATAAAGAAGAAAGAAAGGGAGCCAGAAAAATAAGTCACTTAAGTAACAAAGCCTTAATTGTTACAAAGTAACTTTCCTGACAAATGACTCTTGTGTCAATGCCTGGGCTTCTGAACACTCACCTAACTTTGGAGACTTCTGTGAAACCAGGGCCCCAACAAACCTTCCTACTCCTTGCTTAGGAGGTCGGTTGCAATGGAAGTCACTATGTTAGGTGCTTTGAAAAATCACCGTGCATGGTAAGAGCTTAATCACAGATATTGCTGTTATTTTTGTTGAAGGGAGAGAGTCATTTACATTTTGTATTGCACAATAGCATACACCTTAATGCTAAAAGGATCCCAGGGCCTCAGTGGCAATGCAGAGTGGAACAGGGTCAGGGTGGAGAGCAGGAACAGAGCAGAAACCTGGTCTCTATGTCCTGTGCCAGATACCTTTTGTGCAAAGGACAATAATTAATACTACAGTGGGGCTCAGAGTGTAGACCATCTGAGGGAAAGTCTGAGAGTCCCTCTGTCTCTTCCACATATACACCTTCAGGATTCCAAGTTCTTACCTAAGCAGATGGGTTCAAGAAGAACCAAAATTTATGTCATATTTGAATAAAACACAATACCCAATAATTTCTTAGTGTCTGTTAAGCAGTAATTAATTATGAGGATAGATTTATAAGACTAAGGTCTAGAAAGTAGAATTGAGGAGTTGGGTGATTGGGAAATGTACTCTCTACCATTTTGATCCATTCTTATTTGATTTCCTGAGGAACTTAAATCTGTGTCATTACATGCTAAATTATGTTTGTAGAATATCAAAACATCCAGAGGTCGGATTCGTCAAACCAAGTAAACACCTATTGACATTTTAACTGAGGTGTCTGAGTTCTCTAAATATAATTTCAGTGTGGCAGAGTCGCTTCAGACCAGCCCTCACATTCTGTCTGCATATTGATCTGTGGATCACCAAAAAGAATAAAACCAAGGCAAATAAAAAACCAAGGCAAATTCTATTTTCAGAATAAAATATGGAGTAAGTGATTTTTTTATCCCTATAATAATCTCTACAGTAATGTCAGATAAAATAAATTTCAGAGCAAGGAAATTACCAGGGATAAAGGCTCTCATTGTATAATGACAGAATGGTAAATTCATTGGGAAGACATAATAATTCTAAATGTGTGTGTAACACAAGGTCAAAAAACATGAAGCTAGAACTGAAAGGAACGGCAGAGAAATCCACAATTAACAGTTGGCAACTTCAACACAGAGAAACCAGAAGAGGAATTTGAAAATCCATAAGCTTATAGAAAAATGGAATGATTCTTCCAATCAACTGTATCTTATTAACATTTATAGAAAACTCCACCAAACCACAGCAGAATTCATATTCCTGTCAAAATCTCATAGAACGCTCTTCAAGAAAACACAAATCCTGGGTCATAAAATAAATTTAATTTAAAAGAAATGAAATCATATGAAGTATGTTCTCTGGCCATAATGGAATTAAATAGATATGAATAACAGGAAGAAATCCGAAAAATTTCCCTAATATTCTGAAGTTAAATAACATATTTTTATTTTTCATGTGTTAAAAGAGAAGCCTCAAGGGAAATTAGACACTATTTTGAACAAAAGAAAAGTGAAATAAAATATTTCAGTATTTTTGGATACAGTTAATGCAACTTTTAGGGGCAATTTATAGCACTAAAGTTCATATTGATAAAGAAAGCCTGAAAATCAACTAAGTTTTCTCCTTAAATTAGAAGGAAGACAAACAAATCCAAACCAAGCACAACAAACAAATAATAGTGATAAAGCTGAAGTCAGTAAACTTGAAACAGAAAGGCAATATAAAAATCATTATCAGCAAGTTGTTTAAAAAAGATTAATAAAACTGACAACACTCTCACAACTCCCCCCCACACACACACACTCTAAAAAAAGAGAGAGAATTAGGGAGGTCACAAGTTACATATCAGCAGGGATATTATTATATTTCCCACAGACAAAATGATATACTAATAAATAATATAGACAATAAGGTTGATAAAGAAGTGGACCTGGTGGCTCCCGCCTGTAATCCCAGCGATTTAGGAGGCTGAAGCAGGAGAATTGCAAGTTGAAGTCCAGCCTTAGCAATTTCAACTAAGAGAGGCCTTGTCTCAAAATAAAAAATAAAAAGGACCGAGAATGTAGCTCAGTGGTAAAGCACCCCTGAGTTCAATCCCCAGAACCAAAAAAATAAAAAAATTAAAAATAAAAATAAAACAGGACATTAAAGAAGTGCTAAAACAAGGCTGTTTGCATGAGTTTTCCAATTTTCATAAACTGTATAAGTCACAGACCAAAACTCACCCCCCCAAAAAAATTGACAACCTGTCTGATTTTATAGCTATTTTATTATTTGAATTCATAATTTAAGATCTTCTAAAAAGGATAATCACAGGTTCATGCAGTTTTACTAGGGAAGTCTATCAAACATTTAAAGAAATAAAAAGAATACTTCTCCACTCACTGTATTTCTGATATCAGAATTAGGAAAAAAACTATAAAAGAAAACTGCAAGGACTGGAGGTATAACTCAGTGCTAAAGAGCTTGTCTACAATGTGTGCACCCTGGGTTTCATTATTATTTTCAAAAAAACCCAAAATAATAATACCGAAAATTTTAAAATATTAAAGAAAACTGCATTCTAGTATCCTTCATAAACTTAGGCACAAAAATCTACAACCAAATACATATCAAGTCCGGCAATGTATAAAACATTTTAATATGGCATGACCAAGAATTGTTAATTTTAGGAATGTAAGACTTATTTAGAATTAGAAAATCTGTCAATGCAATCCATCATATTAACAGATCAAAGAAGAAAAGCCACACGATCACATTAATTGATGTAGGGCAGGTATTTGACAATTTTATTGTCCATTCAGACTGTGAATAGAACATCCTCAGTTGGATAAAGAGCATCTGCAAGACAAATATGTAAACAAAACAAAACCAGCAACGTTCAAAACCAAAACACTTAGAGCAGACATTATATTTCATGGTGAAGGAATAAGAGTTTTCTCCCTACAATCAGGAAGAGGACAAATATGTCTGCTCCCACCATTTCTCTCTAAAACATTGTGCTGGAAGTCCTCACATGGGCAACAGAGTGAGGAAAAGAAAGAGAAGATTGGAAGGGGCAAAGGAAGTCTTGTTTGCAGGTGACATATTGCCTACATAGAAAATTACAAAGAATCTACTTTCTCAGACTGACTTCTCTCTGCTTCGCTGCTTTTATAGACCCATGAGATTAGATTGGACTCACTTGATAATCAAGAACAACCTCCCTAAAATCCTTAACTTAACCACATCTTCCAAGTTCCCTTTGCTACATAAGATTCACAGGTACTGAGGATTAGGACGTGGACATCTTTGGGGATCATTATTCTGCCTCATTTTTTCCCCATTTTAGGGGTTTGCATACTCTCTTGGGCCTGATTTCTTCCTGGAGCAGCCTTATTCAACTCACAGCCTTTTCCTGAATCCAGAGGCATCTGGCCTCGCTCCCCTGTGGTCCCTCAGGCATGACTTTGCAGGGCCCAAGACTCTCAGAGACAGCTGTAAACAATTAGCCAGGCTGGTCTAATTGTAATGGGTACAAAAATAATACAATGGCCCAAAGTGGCCTGAGAAATCCTTCTGAGTTTTAAATGATTTGTTCTGTACAGTATTAATAGTACTTTCACCTTCATTTTCTTCTCTTCTTTTTGAAATATATAATACATAGTTGGACAATATGGTCACTCCATTGAGCTACAGACACTACAATTATTTCCTCCTAACTATAATTTGGAGCACACTTCCTACATACTGTTCACAAGCTTTTAGTGACCTCTGTTTTACTCTCTACTTCTATGAGATCAACTTTATCCGCAATACATATAATATATAGATGGAGATAGAGAGAGAGATGGGGTGGGGTAGAACACTGCCATCTTTTGAAAAAATACAGTAAAGATCAATCAATGAATTAATTTATTTTAAATGAACTTAGTTTTGTTTCCTTCAGAATAAGAAGTGTGTGTGTGTGTGTGTGTGTGTGTGTGCGCGCGCGCGCGCGCCTGCACAGGAGGCTGCTTAACCACTGAGTTACATCCCCAGCCCTTTTTATTTTTTATTTTAAGACAGGATCTACACTAGGTTTCTTACAGCTTCACTAAGTTGCAGACTAGCTTTGAACCTGTGATCCTCCTGACTCAGCCTCTCAAGCCGCAAGATTATAGGTGTGAGCCACCATGCCCAGAAATTTTAGTTTTTTATAAACAAAATTATGCAACATTTAAAACATCATTGTGTTAATTAGAGCTGGGCATGGTGGTGTGTAACTGTCTGGGCATTTCTGAAATGGCTTAAACAGTTATGGGGGCTCATTTCAGGCATCATCACAATAAAGGGGTCCTTTTATCTTGATCAGAAATGTTAAGTGTCACTTGAAAGTCTAGGACTTTTATTATTTACATTTGAAGCCTCCAAATATCATTGAATTGATGTTCATTCTCTTAATGAAAAACAAAAAAAAAACAAATAAAAAGTAAAAAAAGCAAATTTTTAAAAATTTTGATGAGATCTAAGATAATTTTTTCTTTATGAATCATGTTTTCAATGTTATTTCTAAGAAATATTTCTCTATATTAACGTCAGAAAGATTTTCACCTATTTTCCTACAAAATTTTTACAATTTTAGAATTTAAATTTTGATTTATTTTTGTACGTTATTCAAGAAGCAATATGGGTTCAAGTTCTTTTTTTTTTATTTTTCTTTAAGATTCTTGGCACTATTTGTTTTAAAAGATTGTCTTTTCTCCCTAAATTGATTTTATACCTTTGTCAAAAATATTGTCCAACTACGTGCAGGTCTATTTCTCAACCCTGTATTCTGTTCCATAATCTAGCTGGATGCCAGTACCACATAGTCTTCATTGCTTAATAGTCTTGAAATTGGGTAATGTAAATCCTACACTTTTCTTTATCAGAAATATTTTGCCTATTTTTTCTTGCCTATTATTTTCTTCTATCAGTTTTGCTTCAGGTGTTTTTATGCCCTATTATTTAGTATATAAACATTTAAGATGGTTTTGTCCTCTGTTGAATTGACTTCTTTGTTAAAGTATAAACACTTTAATTGTTCATGATGATATTCTTTGCTCTGAAATTTCCTTCATCTGACAGCCACTAAAACTTTTTTGATCAGTTTTAGAATTAGAATAACATGCTCCATGTTACTACTTTTACTCTTCTTGTAATATCCGAAGTTTTTCCTGAAGCCAGCCGATAATGGCATCTTGCTGTTTATCCAGGCTGATAAACCAGGTCTTAACTGGTGGGTTTACAGTGCTTACCTCTCCAATGCTGTGTCCTCAGAACTCCAGCTATGTATCTGGTTACCAGGACTCAGCATGATTTGTTTCTTCTCCTCTACTCGGACCTGATATTTTTTTCCTCTTATTGTTTTTGCTTAACTTACTGAACTAGTTAGAACTTGCATCAGAATGACAAGAAAGGACAGCACCACCTTGTTCTAGATGTGACAGGGGAAGCCTCCAGTATCTCTTCTCACTTTAGTATAATGTTTTACTTTAGTTAATTGCCATTTAAAATTTTCTGCCTTGTGATGGTGAACACACTTTTTTGATTCCACTTTATATATAATGGTCAATGTTTATTTAAAATTTTTAGTTTTAGCATTTGGCCAAAGGTTTACAATATATGTCTTTAATTGGAGTCTAATTTGAACCACTTCTTGTGTAATTCAAGAAACCTAAGTTAATACTCCAATTTCACCCCCTTATAATTTTTGCCATATACTCAGCTTTTACATATGTTCTCTATATAAAATACACAGCTACTACTTTTGCTTTATACAGTTATCTTTTGAGTCAATTAAAAGTAAAACAAAATCAACATTACTTATTCCATTCCCTGTACTTTTCATTTATTTGCATAGATCTATTTTTAATCCAGTATTATATTATTTTTTGCTTGAAAATTTTCTTCTAATTTCTTAGTAAGTCTGCTGATATGGCCCTGCCTGGGTCTTCCCTCCCTGCACCACAGCCTGGAAACTCTCTCAAGGCACTGGAGCAATCATAGGATTCACCTTGACTATTTTCCCATCTATCAGCAACCACTGAATAGCATTGTTTCATGCCCAGTATCTTGAAAACTTATTTCAAATTCTGTTTTTGTCTTCTCAGACATGAGAAGAAACCTCTTCCTGCTTACCATCTTGGTCTGAAGCAGAAACACCTGTACAATGGTTTAAATTAGTCATATGTCTCAGTGTCCACTGAAGATTTGTTCCAGGACCTTCCAAGGATAATCAAACTTACAGATGCTTTAATAGCCTCATATAAAAAGACATTGTATTTGCTTATAATCATCTGTGCACATTTTCCAATATACTTTAACTAGTGTTTAATTATGTACAGTATTATACATATAAATGCTATGAATATATTTTTTAATCAAATTGTTTGGGGAATAATAAGAAGAAAAAATCTGTACATGTTTAGTACAAACACAATTTTTTTTCCTGGCATTTCTTATCTTGTTGGTTAAATCTACAGATGTGGAAACTTCAGTTATGGAAGGCCAAATAATAATCACCTTTTCATACTGGACAAAGTGATAGACCCAACCTGATCTTTTCTTAAAATTGGGCATCTCCCCACAAAACCATGAAAAGATAATTTCGGCTTTACTATAAATTACTGCAAATTCTGAACCTGCTTGGAATGCCTGCCCGTGCCTTGAACTCACCCATGCCTGGCTCTCTGACCAGATAGCAGCCCTCTCTGAAACTTAGTGACATCTCATAAATATTGGCCTTCCCTGGCCAGACAACGACCCTCTCTGAGGCTCTAATGGTCCTCATAAATTCTGATGTTGGGGCCAGCAAAAAATGTAGACTACCATTGGTGTGATGCTTGTCAGAGTTCTGTTATCTGTAACCCCCCTTTGTATAACTTTCTGGGCTATAAAGCTGGGCTTCAAGAAAGCTGGGGTGTTGTCTTGTTCCTGCCGTTTTGGGAGGGAGAGGCAGCCCGGCCAGTCGAAATAATAAGCTTGCTTTAATTTGATTTTAATTGGAGTCAGTGGTCTTTTCTTGCGTCCTGGTCTAACAAAAGTTCAGAGACATGGAGAAGATGCTTTCTGCCTCTGAGCTTTCTCTCCCGTCTGTTTCTGGGTTCTTCCTTCTCTTGTTCATTGAATCAGGAAGTGGGGAGGACTTCTTTCTTGCCTGGTAGTTGTCATGGTGGTCCTCCATTGTCTTTCTCTGGGACTCATTCTTTTAGAAGCTCTCTGACTTGACTTGGGTTTCAACCTTCCCCAGTAGATGATACAGGTTTCCCCCTTCTCTTTTCCCCTCTGGGGAGGAACAGAGGCAACAGCCAGGGTAACAGGACCAGTTCAGTAACTACTAACAAGAATGGGGTGTGTCTGAATCCAGGGGTAGCAGACATGAATTCTCTTAGTCCTCAATCTCCACTCTGGAACTAGGGCAATGGTCCTCAACCAGGAGCGGCTCCCTCCTCACCATTTCCCAGGGACATGTGTGGTTGTCAAAACTGGGAAGAATGCAGTCAACATCTAGTGGGTAGAGGTCAGGGATGTTGCTAAACATCATGCAATGCATGGGACAGCTCCCCACAGAAAAATGTCAATTTTTAAATGTGCCAAGTTTGAGAGATCCTGGGTCCAGGGAATAGTTCTATTGAACACTTTGTATATTTGTTTTCCCTTCTGCATTGTTTTAGTCAGATTTTTCGCTGCTGGGACCAAAAGATCTGACAAGAACAAATGGAGGAGGTAAAATTTAATTTGGAGCCTAAGAATTCAGAGGTCTCAGTCCCTCGATGGCCAACTCCATTCCTTCAGACCTGAGATGCGGCAGAACAAGAAGGCAGTAGTGTATGGCAGAGAAAAGCATCTGAGGACATGGCACCAGGAAGCAGAGAGAGAGAGAGAGAAGCCTCTGCTCAACAAGGAAAAAATATATGCCCCAAGGTTACACCCTCATTGACACAGCTCCTTGAGCCACCAGCTATCTGCCTGGAGTTACCACCAGTTAATGCCTATGAGGGGATTAATGCCCTGATTAAGTTAATTCCTTTCCCCTCCAAACTTCATTGCATTATCTCACACATGAACTTTTGGGGACACCTAATATCTAAACCATAGCATCCACTGTAGTTGTTTTATTCCTAATGCCTAGTTCATAATAGGTGTTATTTGTCTAATGAATATTTATGGAGTTACTATGGTTTAACTTAACTATTTCTTCATAAAAGTATGATTTTTTACTTGAAATAGTTATGTGTGGACTGCTCAGTCAAATACTCATCTCAGTGTTGAATTCAGAAAGCCTGTGCCTGCACAAGAGCTAGTGAACTGAAAGGAACCACAGTATGACCCTTCCTCCTCTTATTCTCCTTCCTTACTACTAGAAATTGCTGGGTTTGCGGGGAATAAATGTAGCTAGCACAGTACTAACAAGAGAATGGTTTTAATTCTGGTGAGCTTTAGATCAATTTTTTGTTTTTCCCCTTAAAAGCTCATTTTGGACACACCGGCACCCACAAACGGTTCAGCATACATTGGCTGTGCATCTCTCTTTACATATTAGAGGTCAGTGGAGTGTTCCTCACCAGCAACAGAGCACTCACCTACCCTCCTCTCTCTGCTGTAGTAGCTGGATTGAAACATTGAGGCCCTTTGGAAGCAGTATGGAAGATTCTTCCATTACCTGCACTCCTGACTCCACTTATCCCATCTTTGGGCTGCTGGGAAGGCATCTTTGAGATGAAGAGATGGGTCCGTGATTGATGAAAACAAGGATATTACAGCAATGCCAATAATTTACTATGGAATGGGGAACATACACCATCTTATTTCATCTTTAAAAGCCCTCTGTGTCCTATCTCTAGGTTACTTTTGAGGAAACTGAACTCAGAAGGGTTAAGCAAGAGTCCAAGATTGTCAATCTGTAAGCAATAGTTGGGGCTAAAGCCAGGCTCCTTCTCTAACACTTGTCTGTGCATACAGGCAGTGGCAGCCCTTTTCTGCTCACCTGTCGCAGGTAGTGGAGTCCCTTCCTGCCCATCTGTCCCAGGTGGGTAGAGTTCCTTCCTGCCCACCTGTCCCAGGTGGTGGGGTCCTACCCACTTGTCCCAAGTGGTGGGATCCCGTAGCACAGGTTTCTTGGCTTCACTCAGAATGAGTAGGGTTCAGTCATCTCTGTATTTTACAAAACTGGTAAACTTGGTTTTGTAAGCAAGAAATTTACTGCAGAAATTCTCAATTTTAACTGTAACCCTGAACTGCCAGTCTGGTCTTCCCATGAGAAATTAACAGAAAATAAGAAGACTGTACTAGAAATCAAAATATATTTCTACAAATAATAGGAAAGCAGAGGCATAAAATGAGTCTGTACTATGATTCTCTGACAAAGTCTCCTTGGATGAGAATCTTCTCATTTTTTTTTCCTCTCCTGCTCTCAGAACTTTAATGAAAGGAAGGGAGGAGTGAATGAGAATGCACCTAAATGGGGCTTTAAACTTTAGGATTCCTTGGCTGCAAAAATGAACCAAAGAATAAGATGCTCCCTACCTGTTCCTTACAGCTCCAGCACATCACCTCAACGACAAGCTGATGTATCAGAAGGTTCTGAGAGTGGACTTAGCAATAGAAAATGGTCCTAAGCAGGGGAAATGCAGAACTTATGGGAGAAAGAGAAAATATAATTTATAATTCATTACAAACACACAAAGCAGCAAGCACTTTGTTTTGCACAATGCTGAAATATCATAGTTTTCAAACATACCTTGGGAGTGATTTTTTGGGGGGAGAGGGCGAGTACTACGGATTGAACCCAGGAGTGATTAACTACTGAGTCACATCCTCAGCCAATTTTTAAAAATATTTTATCTAGAGACAGGGCCTCCCTAAGTTGCTGAGGCTGGCTTTGAACTCATGATCCTCCTACCTCAGCCTCCTCAGCTGCTGGGATTACTGGCTTGCACCACCATGCCTAGAAGCAGGGATTTGTATTTTCAGGATTTCCTTGTATTGTGAGTAGTCAAAGGTCTTTTTTTTTTCATGTTTATTGAGCATAGCAATATTAGCATTGGGACCGATAATTTTGATCAAGCACAATCTCTTCATTCCTAGAATGCCCATAACTGCAAATGATACCCTATAGAAATGCTCATTTCCTCTTCTCACAGACCTGCCCACCTACAGAGATCCAATTCCTGGAGGGCTTGTCTTTTTTGTTCAATCAATAAGGTGAGAAAAAGGAGAATAGGCCCTTAGGACTCCAATGATGGGTCATGTCTAAAGGACCACGTGCCTGACTGATATCTTACCTGGGGGAATGATAGGAAGTTGTGTCCTAGATGAAGGAGGCATTGTAGGCAATCTCCATTTGGGTCTTAGAACTCAATGCAGCCCACACTCGTGACTTAGAAATTAAACTAGGTACTATCTTTGATTTATTTCCAAAATATCTTGTTGGCAGCATCAGTGAGAATATTTAAAACTAGACTGGTGTCATGGAAAGGATGTGGGAAAACAGTAGGGAAGAGGTTCCAGAGAACCTCTGCCAACCTTTTGGAAGTTGTGTAGGACAATGTTGGCAAAACCTTATGCATGAATCTCTATAGTCTTTTGGGCAGAATTTCTGTCACCTAATTTGGCATTTAGTAGACATACCAAGAAGCAAAAAAAAGATGATAAAATAAACAACAAATTATAGGAAACCTTAAGTGCCAAAGTAAGAAAGTAGATGCTATCCTTTAGTCAAAGAAAATTAATGAAAACAGTAGTGGCAATATCAGAAGTACATTTAGTAGTCAATTTTAAAAATGGTAGACTTGAGGAGGAATCCTCAATGAAGGCTCAATAAGTAGCTGTTGAATTAATTCAACTACACAGCATAGTGATAAAACAAACAAACAGCAACAAAAATCCTCTCCAAAACCACCCACTAGTTCTGGCAAAACAGATTCCATCTTAGAGTGAAATATAATTGTAACATCAATTCTGGCCTGACACCTGGCTTCCTCTCTAAGAAGTTAGGAACTCTGGATGACCCTACGTCAGCCCTAGCCTTTCCCTGGTTCATAGTTCTCCTACTGAAAAGAGCCCTATGCTATAACTTACTGCTATAAAAATTAATGTCCAGTCACTCTTGGTTCTAGCCCTGAAATCTATGTAAGATATTTAATTTGCAGATAAGGAAGATAACTTGATAATTTGGGATCTTGGAGAATTGGGTGGGTTCCTCTTTTGAGGAGAGTCACTCAAGATAAGGATATTGCAAGAAAGGAGTAGTGTCTGTTAAGAACACAGCTGCAAAATAACTTCAAAAATACCAGCAAATTGAGCCGAACAACATGTAAAAGGAAAAAAAAAATATTTGGAGACATCAAGAGATTCTGATATAGTTGGTATCGAGATCCCAATGTCCTGGAGGGAAGAAAAGCTTATTAAAGTATTTTACTTCCCTTATAACAGGCAGACAGGACAAGAATCTGAGAAGAGGGTAGAGAAGAGCTTCTAGAAAACAGGAAGCCATCAATCCTTCTGATAGTTATCTGGGGACTATGGAGACAAAACCTCATAGTTGGTGGCCAAAGCAGCAGGATCAGAAGTAGAGAGATCAAGAGCATTAAAGAGGGCTGGGGATGTGGCTCAAGCGGTAGCGCTCGCCTGGCATGCGTGAGGCCCGGGTTCAATCCTCAGCACCACATACAAACAAAGATGTTGTGTCTGCCGAGAACTAAAAAATAAATATTAAAAAAATTCTCTCTCTCTCTCTCTCTCTCTCTCTCTCTCTCTCTCTCTCTCCCACTCTCTCTTTTAAAAAAAAAAAAGAGCATTAAAGAGAAATAACGCCTAAATTTTACTCTAAGCTTTCTTTAAAGGAGTGTGCTTATTTTTAAAGCTTCACAGGAGGGGAAATCGCATTAAATACTGAACAGAGCTTCCATTGATTTCATGGTAGGGATTGGGGAAGAGGAAAAATGGACTTTAGCATCCTCTATACCAAAGAGTCCCAGGAAACACCTCTGGCTCTCATATGGATCCCATAAGAACTAATCATAGAAATGAGAGATAAACAAATCTGGACCAAGCATTGAAAAGTCTGAAACAGGGTCTGGGGTATCAAGTCATGCTTAAGTCAAAGAGATATTTCCTGTACTAACTACTTGTAGGGGAGAGGGTGAATCCTTTCATGGAAAAATTATCCACATAATGTTATTTTATATTTTATAGAGGATATAGTCCACTGGGCAGAATTTCTGTCACTTAATGTGGCATTTGGCAGGCATGTCAAGCAGGAAAAGAAGACAAAACAGACAATAGGAACAGGCTCACAGGTGATATACATCTATTAGAGTTCTAAGACATGATTTTAAAGTAATTTTAATTATTAATACTGTATTAATGTCTTTTCTGCTACTATAACAAAATACCACAGACTGGGTAAATCATGTATAATAGGTATTTATTGGACTCATGGTTCTGGAGGCTGGTAAATTGGAAATTAATGGAGAGGTCCTTTGTCTAAGCCATAATATGGTAGAAGGCATCAATCATATGGTGAAAGAAAAAGAGAGAGGAGATGAGAGCAGAGTTCCCTCTTTTTATAAATTAACCCATTCCTGTGATAACAGCCTTAATCTTTTTGTGAGGGTGGTACCCCAAAACCTAATCAACTCTGAAGGGTCTTACTTCTCAACACTGTTGCATTGTGGATTCAGTTTTCAATATATAGGTTTTGGGGGATACACTAAAATCAAGCTAAATATCGAAAAAGGGTAGATGAAAAGATGGAAAATTTTACTAGAGAACTGTAACCTGTCAAAAAGAATTAAATGATGTTTCTGGTCCTGAAATTAAGCATTTGTGTCTTTAATAGAAGATTTAAAACATCAGAAGAAATAATCAGAGAAATGGAAAGTGGGTCAAGAAAAAATGGTCATACTGAATATTACTGCAATTTTAAACTATGGGAATAGGGATATAAGGACAAGAAGTACAGTGAACATGGCAAAAATCTCAAACATATGCCCAGCATAAACAGTAGCAAAAGTGAAGGCTAAACAGTAGAGTAAGAAGAAATAGTATAGAAATAAAAATAATTGAAGAGATACTGGCTGGGAGTTTTCCAATCTCTTGGAATGGCATATGGCCTGAGATTCAAAAATCTCCATCAAACTCAATCAAGATAAACACAGAGGAGCCATGCCAGGAAATATTATCCTTAAACTGAAAAAAGTTAAATAAAAGAGAACAAAATTCAAACAGTCCAAATAAAACTACCAAATCTAATTTACCTTAAAAGAAACAACAATAAGACTGACCTCAGACATCTAAACAAAACTCAAAGCTCATAATCCAATGGAATCCACAGATGATGTTGAAATAGATATTCATGTGCAAAAAAAAAAAAAACCCTAAATTCATATCTGCACCACAGAGAAAACTAACTGAAATGAATCAAAGATGTAATTTAGAAATTTAAACTATAAATTTTTTAAGAAAAAAAACACAGAAATTTCTTGGATACAACACCAAAAAATCAATAAATTGAGATGTAACAAAGTGAGGAAATTTACTCGATGTAAAACATTGTCAAAAGCATGAAAATCTGAGCCACACACTGGGATCAAATATTAACATATCATTTATCGTAAAAAATATTGTGTCCAAATATATATACGAACTCTCAGTTCTCAAACATGAAAACAAACAACTCAATTATTTCAAAAATTGGGCAAAGGTCTTGAAGAGACTTTTCACCAAAGAAAATATAATGATGGCAATAAGCATATGAACAGCTGTTCAATATCATTAGCCATTATGGAAGTGCACATTAAAATCATAGTGAAAAATCAACACACACTACTTAGAATGGCTAGACTAAAAAAGACTGAAATATGCAGAGCTGGCTAGGATGGGATGCATAGATCTTTTTCCTAAGTTGCTGGTGGGAATGAAAACTGATACAGTCACTTTAGAAAATAGTTTGTCAGTTTCTCATAAATTTAAATATAAATTTATCCTTTAGTCAAGCAATCCTGGGTGAAGAAATGAAAATTTATGTTCACACAAAGCCTGCAAATGAATATTCATAACAGCTTTATTTGTAATAGTTGAAAACTGGAAACTATCCAAATATCTATCAATAGATAAACGGGTAAACAAACTAGAATATATCCATACAAGGGATATTGCTCATAAATAACAAGGAACAAGTGATGCAGTAACTGAGAGGCTGAGTGAAAGACACCAATTTGAAAAAGTTACATAATGTATAATTTCATTTATATGACATTATTGAAAAGATAAAACTATATCTATGGAGAACTAATCAGACACATGACCTACAGAGTAACAAGGGAGAGAATTTGCAAGATTCCTTACTTAAAGTCATGTAAGCCAGAAGACAACAGAATGATAATTTTAAGGTGCTCAAAGCAAAAACTGTCAACCCAGAATTCTATGTATAATGCTCCCCTGCCCCTCACCATTGAAGGAGAAATAAAGACCATGTCAGCCAAACAAAAATTGAGAGAATCCATTACTAAGAAATTAGAAGAAAATTTTCAAGCAAAAAATAATATAATACTGGATTAAAAATAGATCTATGCAAATAAATGAAAAGTACAGGGAATGGAATAAGTAATGTTGATTTTGTTTTACTTTTAATTGACTCAAAAGATAACTGTATAAAGCAAAAGTAGTAGCTGTGTATTTTATATAGAGAACATATGTAAAAGCTGAGTATATGGCAAAAATTATAAGGGGGTGAAATTGGAGTATTAACTTAGGTTTCTTGAATTACACAAGAAGTGGTTCAAATTAGACTCCAATTAAAGACATATATTGTAAACCTTTGGCCAAATGCTAAAACTAAAAATTTTAAATAAACATTGACCATTATATATAAAGTGGAATCAAAAAAGTGTGTTCACCATCACAAGGCAGAAAATTTTAAATGGCAATTAACTAAAGTAAAACATTATACTAAAGTGAGAAGAGACACTGGAGGCTTCTCCTGTCACATCTAGAACAAGGCGGTGCTGTCCTTTCTTGTCATTCTGATGCAAGTTCTAACTAGTTCAGTAAGTTAAGCAAAAACAATAAGAGGAAAAAAATTGGCAAGAAACTAAACTGTCTGGGATGCAATATTTGCTTATAAAAAGAATTCCAAATTATCTCCAAAGAATTATCTTAGACCTAAGAACAATTATTAAGGTTATTACTCAAAGCATTTAAATTTAAAAATATAATACAATTTATGATATCACCAAAATTAAAATACTTAAGGGTATGCATCTCTTCAAAT
The DNA here is from genome assembly GCF_001458135.2 of Marmota marmota marmota. Taxonomy (NCBI): domain Eukaryota; kingdom Metazoa; phylum Chordata; class Mammalia; order Rodentia; family Sciuridae; genus Marmota; species Marmota marmota. The sequence goes on along the minus strand of NW_026000229.1, from coordinate 2,391,424 downwards.
AAGATAACTGAACTGATAACTAAAACCCTCCTCACAAAGTGAGCTTCACGCCTGTCTGGCTTCCCCAGTGAACCCTTACAAGTATTTAAGATATAAACCATTTTGATTATCCTCAAACTCCTTTAAGGAATAGGAAAAGAGGAACACTTCCAAACTCATTTTGTGAAGTCCACATTACTTTGGCATCGTAATCTGTGAAGAACTTCATAAAATCAGGAAAGAGCAGCAGGAGGATAAGAACAAAAAAAGTAAAGAAAGAAATAAATTTGTCAATTATTACCACAAACATCTGATTTTTTGCAGAAATCCAAGAGTTTATGCCAAATATTAGAATAATTAAGTTCATGTCACTGGATTGAAGATCAGTGAGAGTGAACTTCATTTCCATGTTCTGGCAACAAATACTTATAATGGGAAATTTAATCTCATTTGCCATAACACCAAAATTCTTACATAGCTAAGAACGTATCTAATAAAATATGCATGTCTTTGTACAAAATGACCCAAGACTGTTGGGAGATATTAAATGTCTAAGTATAGCAACAAATTGCACTTTTTGATTATAAGATTTGATATGGTAGCGATATCAGGTCTTCTCATACATATAAATTTTCAATGCAACACAAGAAGAATCCCTGCATTTTTCTTTTTCTGGGAAATGACTAAATTGTAATAAAAAATGCAAGGGACCAAAAATATCCAGGACCATCCTGAGGTTCAAGGTAGGAGAGCTTTGCTAACACATACTTACTCTTTATGTTTTCTGCCTGAAACAACTTCCAATTTTGTTTTGAGTGATAATGTGCCCAATTCTGCCTGATGAGAGGAAAGCATTATTACTTTAGTATTAGTATTACTAATCAGACTACTGATAAAACTTTTTTCAAGGTTTTTTTGTTTGTTTGTTCACTTTCTTTTCTTTTCCCTGGAATGTGAAGGTATAGTGGCTGAGAATATAACACCCATGTCTATTGTAGATTATCCACAATATCTAATATATGGCATCAGTGAGGTTCCTTTAGACAGATGCAAGAATAAAGAAAATGTGTCTTATATACTCAATAGAGTATTATTCGGCCATATAGAAAAAGTAAAAATTCTGTCATTTCTGGCAACATGAATGGAACTATATAGGACACTATGTTAAATGAAACAAACCATACTCAGATAGACAAGTATCATAGGTTTTCTCTCATATGTGGAGGCTAAAAAATATTATACTCCATGTATGAATCATAGTATAATGTCAAAATATACTCTACTGTCATGTATATCTAAAAGGAAGAAATAAAGTTAAAGAATTTTTAAAAAGGTGACTTGAAAGCAGAATAGTGAACACTAAAGATAAAAAAAAGGTGTATGGGTCGGGAGAGGGTATAGAATTTTTGTTGGATTTGATCAGTTCGTGCTGCATGTCTGTATGGGAATATCACACTGAACTCCATTAAATATGTACAATAATATATGTAAGAGAAAAGAAAAAGATTGAGGGCAAACGTGCATAAAAACCACCCCTAGAGAGAGACTAAATAGAACAGGAAAGTAAACTAGGGTCCTTGAAATCATTTTGGAGTAGCTGTAGCAGCCCTGGGGCCCCAGCCTACAACTTCTTGCTGTATATGAAAAATAAGATGCCGATTTGCTTTATGCACTGTAGCTAGTTCTCTGTTATAGACAACCCAACTCCTAACACACAAAAAGTTTAAGTTTTAAATTAGATTTATTATGATGATTTAAGATCTCATATGAAAAGATGGGCTGGTCAATAGCACACACAGCTGGCAGCATCAATCACATGCTAATAAAACCCTCGTTTGTTACAAAATGACTCTTTTCCTGTTCTTTTCCATCCATGTGATCTTGGGCAAGTCTATCCTTATGATTCACTTTTATCACCCTGGAATTAGGAGCACAATTGACATTGATTTAGAGGGTTGAGGTAAGGATTAATACCTCAAAAATTAAATTAATACCAGAAAAGGGCTTGGAGTACTGGTTTGTCTTCCATCTGCCCCATAAGATACGTGAAGGTGAAAATTTTTGTTTTGTTTGCTATTTTCATACATAGTAATTGCTCCTTAAATATGCATCCCATAGGTTAGACATATGAATATCTTGACACTTTGAAGAATAAATTAAACTTCTTACCAATGTCCAACTTGTTATTATTAGTAATAATACTGGTAGTATATGTGGTATACTTGATACAGACTGAAGTGTTATTTGCTTTCTTTTCTGTGAAATATTTTGGGAAAGTCTGCATGCAGGTGTCATGTATTTTGCAGTATAGGGCAATCATTCAGGCCTAGCATAAGGTACCAAAATGGCTTGACAATAACAAATATGGCATGTCTTTAGAAGAACAATATTTATTTTCTGCCCTGTGTCATTTAGTGAGCCTCTCTTTTTATCTAACTTTTCTAAAAAAGATCAAGGCTTAGAGCAGGAAACAAGTGCTTCCTGTGACTATTGCTTGGAGCCCTCCAGGCAACTCCTATGCCATACCTGGGCTTCAGGATGACCTGATGAGAGATCTTGGGAAGGGATCATTAGTCCCAAGGCTTATCTGGACTATTCTGTAAATACATGTATGTGTAGTCTCTTAAGCTGAATCTTCAGGCCCCTATCATCCAAACAGAAAAATTAGTCAGAAAATGCCCCCCGCCTACCCTCACCCAATTGTTGCTCTGGGAATAGGGTCATTCTGAGAGAAAGAACCATCCGGTATAAGGCATCTGCTTGATTCTGGCTAAAGCATTTAAGTGTTTAAGACATAATTCATTTTCATGCCACACCTGCCCTGAGGTCAGTGACTGCAGAAAGACTTTCCAATGGCAAGAACAGATGTGGAAAGCTAACTGAAGATTCATATCCTCATTTTCAGGAAAAAACTGGTCAGCTCAGAGACGAAAGAGACTAACAAAATCTCCTCTTTTCCTTTCTTCCCTCTGCAAATAAAACTCAGAAAATCAGAGTTGTATGCCCATTTGATTTTTTTCCCTGAGCCCTTTTCTTAGAGTCTCTAGTTTCTTTAAAAAATACACCATGTCTGTATATGACTACTGTGCATGTCTTGCTGGGGTCTGTCTAGTGGACCTCTTTAGAAAAGAATATTCCCCATTGTCAATGACAGCTACCCTCTCCAGCCTTGAGTCCTGCTTCCAAATGCACAGACACACATACAGAGTTACCTAGGAAGAATTGTGATGTCTGGATGGAGAGTTTCAGCTCTGCTGGTCTTATCCACTTTGGCTTTCATTCACTCTGTGGACCCAGCACTATCAATGTGCTAGGGCACAGTTCTTAGGATCTTGTCATGAAGAGATCATGACCATTGCTCTCAGGTTTCTGGTCTAGTCAACTGTGTTCCTCGGTCAAACTAAATAAAAAAACAGGGAAAAGATTCTTTAAAGTTATTTATTAGGGAGTAGCCAAGAAGTATTGAAATATGGTATGTGTGAGGTGGTGGACCCGGGTCATATCTGAGGAGATTCAGGCAAGGGAAAATTTAAAGGTAAAAGGGAAAAATATGTATAATTTGTTTTGAGACAAAGAATATTGGCTACAGGAGCTTAAGGCAAGAGTTGATGTTAGTTGATTATGGAGACAACGTATCAGGCAAATGTTCTCACACATCAGCCAGCTGTCCTTGTGACTCAGGAGGCAAGTTGTAATTTGGAAAGTGCTTGGCAGTACTTGTTACAGGCATATGTGCTTAGGAGCCCTTCAGAGAGCCTGTAATGGTTCTTATCATAGTCCTGTGTGCATGCGGGCCTGCTTTTTTTTTTTAACCTCCTGGCTTTATTTATTTATTTTGGTTGGCATTTGACACAAATGACTCCTTTTTGATTCTGACAATTTTCACACCACACGTCCTTGCAGCATCTCTCTGGGAACAATCTGTCTGACCTGGAGGCTGGGCTGGAAGCTCTGTTGTGTAGGGCCATGCCCCGTCCCCTCTGTGTGGGTGCAGACAAGGGCTACACCTCTTTTCTAAAGGAGCTCCTGTCAATCTACTGTTTTCTAATTTGTCTCTGCACATTGAGTTATGGAAGTAAATGGAACATGCCCAATATGAGGGGTCAGCGTCACTGGCTTGGTGCTGAGGTCCTCGACTTTGTGAGTCCTGAAGGATGATGTCAGAAGACCAGCTGCCAGGTGTCATTTCCATCACTGTATGTTTATAGCAAAAACTTGAAGTATGTTGTATTTATAATGACTCTATAGCTTAGGTTTGTAAAAGATGAACAAAGCTGGGCTGCAGTTACACCCAAGGATAGACTCCATTCGGTACCAACTATGGCAATAGGGAAGAGAGTCCACTGTGAACAGACTCAGCTTCACCAAAACAAAAGGCAGAATGATATTGAAAGGCTAAGAAGGGCTCAGGGAAAGGCAGCAAAGGCTGTTAAGGGGGTTGGTCCCTGTGACTAGGTCACCTGGTTGTTCCATCTGATGCTTACCCAGAGAAACAGATTTCTCCATCTTTATGACGGGGGGCTATGGTTCAGGTCAGGGCCAGGGCTGTGCTCTGTCAAGTTTTTCCTCTCACCAGGACCAGGCAAGAGTCAGAGCCAGAGCATCTCTCTGGATATTTGCATTTCAAAGCCACAGCTCCCTGTCCCTCTGGAAATAGTTCTGGGTAGCAGAGCTTTACATCCTCAAAGGGGCATAGCAAGGATTAAAATCCCAAAATTTCTACAGTGACTGGTATGAGGGTGTTCAGAGATCTTTCTGCCTATTACAGGTTGTTAATAGTTTGCATGTGAGGTGTCCCCCAAAAGCTGACATGTGAGAAAATGCAAGAAGGTTTAGAGGAGAATGATTTGGTTGTGAGAGTCTTAACCCAATCAGTAATCCTGATAGGGATGAACTGAGTGGTAACTGAAATGGTAGGGTATGGCTGGAGGAGGTGGGAATTGGGGGACGTGGCTTTGGGGTATATATTTGTATCTGGCAAGTGGAGACCTCTCTCCCTGCTTCATGATCATCATGTGAGCTGGTTCCTTCTGCCACACTCTTCCACCATGATGTCCTGCCTCTTCTCGAGCCCTGAGGAATGGAGCCTGCAGTCTATGGGTTGAGACCTCTGAAACCTTGAACCCCTAACTAAACGTCTCCTCCTCTATGATTGTTCTGGTCAGATCTTTTAGTCACAGTGGCAAAAAAGCTGACTAAAACACAAGCTTTGGCTGGGAAAAATACATACATTTAGCTGGGACAAATAAATCATGGCAGCACTGAGTTTTCACATGTAGGCATATTAAGGGACAGGGAATGGGGATATGTTTACCCAGGGACATGTCTGAATCCAGGCTAGTGTTTTGGGCAAATCTCTTAGTGCAGTGGTTTGTATAGTTGCTATGTGTCCAGAGTTATCAGGTTTCACTGATGTTTGAATTCCATCACTGAGTCCACAAGTTGAAAACAAAGAAAAAGAAGATTTTCCCTAAGGCTGGAGGAAATATATGTACATGTATGTGCACATGTGTGTGAGTGCACATTTGTGTATTTTCTTTTATAAGACAATCCACAGAATGTTTCAGTGAATTTAACATTTGCAAATTCTGTGTTCAGATTTTTTTCCCTAGCTTTTTGGGTAACTTCATCTAACTTTTAGATTTGAAGAGAAAAGGGGAAAAAAACATTAAAAAAAAAAAACAATTATGGTGCCAAATCCCATTAAATAGCAATAGCAGTGACAATGGCAGAAGTCAGGACCCCCAAAATGAATTTCATGCTTTCAGCCCAAGAGGCTGTGTCCTAAGGACATCCAGGGTATCTGTTATTTCCCTGCCCAGTCATCAGATTGGTGGACCACGGACCTGAGAAGCAGGCTTGAATGACTTCATTGATTCTCAAATTTTCTCTGTTCAGTTTTCCAGTCCAAGAAGGAGCCTATTGTGTAAAACCTTCACAGAGCTCCTCAGGCTGAGTCCTGGCTGGTATAATTCCCCAGTGCATCTCCCACAAGAACTCAATAGACCACAGTTTGAAAACTATAGTTTTCTCAGCTCCTGCGTCTTGTCTTCTCTTAAATGTTATATGTTTCAGTATCTTTATTTGTCTTTATTTACTAGAGAATTCCTCATCCCTTATTTGTCAAAGCGTAGCTCAAATTTCATCAATATATTCTGCTGGTATTCCCTCTCCTCAGATAAAACTGAATCATGTTTTAAAAGGAAATGGTCCATACTTACAAGGCTTTTTGTATCTGGCTTCCACGTGTTTGAATTGAGATCACTGAGTCTCTGGTTGCTGATATGACACCAATGAACCAGTGATGAGTTTGGGCTCATAAGAATGCAGGACAGATGTGTTCCAGATCCTGACCCTTTTGCCCAAGTTCATAGAGATCTTGGAAATATATGAGATCCTGAAATCTAAGTCTTTGATTTTACTCATGCCCTGACCATTCTGGTCCTAGGTCATGGTTTATGTTATTAGCCTTAGCAGGTTTGATTATTAATAAGAATTTATATTTCTTTTCCTCTTTATATGTTCACTTTCCTGGTGGTTTGCAGGTAAGATAAGTACTAAAGGAAGCATTGAGAATGATAAAAATGATGATAGTAATAAGAGCAATCAGCTTTTCGTGGCAGGCTTATAACCTATTGCACCTGTATGCACGCTGCCCATGTTGGACTTCTTCCTAATGTCTGTGTTTTAAGGAAGATTTGCAGTATCCAAGATAGTGAAATTTTTGTTTTTCTAGAGAACATGGCTTGGTGTGTACTTTAAAATTAAAACAAGCAATCTTATTTAGGGAGGGCAATTGAAGTACCAGAATGCCTTCTGTTATCCGCCAGGAGATTCTTTCCCCATGCCTGTGTAGACCGTCTCTTCTGTGTCTAATGGTACTGTGGCAGTGACTTTGCCAGGGAGCTTGCAACTTGACAAATGAGAGAGATTTTCCATAAAGAAATAATGCGATGCTGTCAATGCTGCTTGGCCGAACTTGGCATGCGAACTAAAGTAAGTTATGTCTGCACTCATGGGTGCTCAAAACTTTTAGTAATCCTGAACTTTGACCCCATCACCAATTAATGTAACCATTATCCCCTGTGCTTTGCAACTTACTGGTATAGGTTACTAATGGGCTGAATTTGATCTGAATTTTTCCTCAAAACAATCTCAATGATCAAATAGACCTGTTTTCATGAATTCTGATGTTGTGTGTTCTTCATGCACTTACAGAATTTTAAAGACAATTATTAGGACTTAGAACTTTAGAAGCACACAAGAATCAGTAAATCTGAATTTGAAATGCGCCATCATGGCACATGTGAGATAATTATTCCAACTGCTGTTAAATTTGAGGTGACATGTCTGGCGAATTTTAATTGAATCAGAATCTTTTTTATTTCCATTGACCTTTAAAGTTATCATAAGATTCAACTATTTGGTGACAATTTTGAATTGGCAAGAACAGTGACTCTCACATTTTGATGTGCCTGCAAATTCAGATTTATTTCAGTAGATCTGGGATGGGCCCCAGTTTGCATTTCCAAAAAATGTTAGGTGTTGCTCCTGGCAGTGGTCCAGGAAGACCACATGTCATACTTATTAGCTATACGTATTTCAGATATTTACATTGCAAAACTTCACCCTTTAATTTCTATTCATCTATGTGGTAGAGACTCTCACCAAATTCTGTGCTCCCTTCTTTCCGGTTATGCAGCTGGACCACATTTTCCAGTCTCTTCTGCAGTCAGCCAGAAGTGACTGTATTCCTTGGTTCTGGCTAATGGAATGTGTGTCATTTTCAAGCCTCACCCAGAAACATCTTCCCCCTGAAGGCCTCTCATTCCCAGCCACTGGCTGCATGGAGAAAATGGGAGAGTCACACAGGAGAAGAACCTGAGTCTCTGCACAGTGGGTTGAACTGGTTTCTCTGTGGATGAACCCTGAAGTGTGAAGCAAGAAGACTGAAATTATGTTCAGCAGCTTAGATTTGAAAGGTTAGGTGTTATATCAACCTACCTTATCAAATACAGTGTTTGAGGCCAGGTGGCTTAATTTCATGACCATATTGCTCATGGAGAAGACTAGTTGCTTTAATCTAATTTCAAATTGCTTGTCTGTCTTAAATATTTACTTATATAATTGATGGATTTGTTCCTTGTTCCATCCCTATTTTGCATTTTGAAAGGAGGGGCTAAAAATGTTCCCTAAGCTATCTCTTCCCAACTTAGCTACACAAATGTTTCATAAATGCCTATTCCTGGGTCCTACCTAAGACTTAGTAAATCAGAATCTCCAGAAAAATCACTCAGGCACTTAACTTTAGCAAGAGCCCCAGGTATCATGCTTAGCAACAGCCCTGTTGGAGAAATGAGGAATTAGGCAAACAGAACTTTGTCATGAAAGGGGAAACATGTATTGGAGATTACTGCTTTTTAATTATTTCCATTTTAAAAGACCTTTTATGGAAAATTATTCCCCTCAGCTTTTTTCTCACTTGTTTGGTTCGTTGCATTACCCCAGCCCCCTTGGGGAAAAATGTGTAGGAGTTAAGTTCTTTTAAAATTTCACTTTCAGTCACCAGGTGATCTGTTCTCTTTTTCTTCTTGCTTTTAAAATGCCAAATGCTAGTTCTTTTTAGGTTTGATGTGATGATGTAAATTAAAATGAAGATTGGGCCTGTAGAATACCGGACGGATGAAGCCAGCCAGCTCTCAGGTGACCTTATCTTGCTTGATTTGTGAACATAAGAGAAACTTGGGTCAGTTCTTATGTGAAACAGAGAACTTAAGCTCCATGAATCAGAAGCAGCCTTCTAACTTATGATTAAATAGCTAGGGACTTTCTAGCAGAATACACCAAATAAGGCATGGTTATAACTGCAACCAATCAAATGTTTTCTGTGTTTTATTTCCCTGTCTGTCCTATCAAAGCTCCCCTTTACATCCCTTCATGAAGCTCCTGAATGAATACTTCTGGTTGGCAGCTGCCTGATTCATGAATTGCCATTTGTTCAAATAAAGTTGTTAAACTTTTCTTGCACTTAGTTTACTTTATTAAAAGGCACATTGGTTGCCTGCCTATGCCCATGTCTGCCATTTTACTTAAACTAACTGCAGTGGTTTTCTGCTCCACATTGGGCACATAAGGTAACAGGAGTCGTGCTTTATTCTGACCTTTCACAGTATGGCTAAGGAAGGGGGAAAGGACAGGTCAGACAAAAGCTTAGTGTCCAGAATATGGTAGTTCTTTTTTTGACAAATCTGCCTTTGTTAATGCCCAAAGTCCTCTGACACTTGTTTCTTTGGCCATTTATTTCTATGCTTTGATTCCCAATGGGTTATAGTCAGCATTATTGGAAACTACAACTTACCTGAATAGAGAAGTTGAGTATAGTTGTATGCCATTGATTGGATCAAGTATTGGTATTTAAACACTGAAATGCTATTGAAGGTTAGGCCCTGCCACTTGGCCCCACTCATCTTGGATTACATGATTCCTATTGAAATCCTGAATCCTAGATCCATGGTGGCATTCCCCACCATCATTTGAAGCCTGCCAGAGCTTTGGTGGTTGATGGGACTTCTTCACTAATATTTTTCACATTCTTTAGGTGGGAGGGTATCCCAAGTCCTGTGGCCAGGTGGCAGATAATTAGTTGCATGTGCTTAACCCCTCCAATATCCCCATCTTCCAGAGACTTAGACTTTTTCCTTTACATTGCATTAGGAAATTGCTAATCTCAATTTCTTTGGCTGTAAGTAACTGAGAATCTGGTTTCAATACTCATTTTACTTGAATAACTGTTAAACATTACTTTGAACCTTGAACACAAATTCCCTGTGTTATTTAACCCCCTTATAAATAATACAGTCATATCAGCTTTAAAGCTGACCCTTTCTCATTTTCATACCCTTAAAATAAGTTACCATGCATATTCCCTGGTTTCTAAAAAGGTCTTAAACCTCTTAAGAGTGCCTGCTGTCTCCCCAGGGAAGAGATCTCAGGATGCGTTTTCTGGGCTCTGTTTGGATGTTTTGGGTCAAAGGTAATGAAGGAATGGTGCCATTCTTGAAAATGTTGTCCCTTGGGAGGTTACTGCCCCAGGGAGAGTCTTTGAAGGCTTTTAGAAAAGGCAAGATGAATTAATGTGGAGTAGAGACACATATCTCCTCACCACTTTGTGAAGTCTCTCCTTACTTGCAGAGGTAATCAGTACAGTCTGGCTCTGGGCATGACCTGCAGTCACTGCCACTCCATTTCTGTGAAAGAGAAAGTCCCTGTTCCTAACTCAGAAGTGAGAGAACAGTCTATATATTACTTTTATAGTTTAGAGTAGCTGTTATTGATTTATGTGGATCCCTACCAGACACAGTTGACCTCAGTGTGCCATTTTAACACATTTTTAAGATATCCCTTTGAAAGGGAAGTTCTTTCCCAAACAGAAGTATTTTTAAATGAATTAAATGTCCACCATATTAAAAGAATCCACTACAGTACACTCCACAGTATCAAAGTTTTGAAGATGCTGACTGGCAGAATGTGGCAACAAGAACGGAATTTTGAAGTGTTTGAAGTCTTATTTCTAGCATTTACATTTTGGGGGGTGGGTGCTGGGAATTGAATTCAGCTTTGAGCATGCCATGCAATCTACGTACTATTGAGCAATATTCCTATCCATTTAATTACTCTTTTCTGTATTTTACTAAGTTTATCTTATTGAGCATGTCGTAGCATTCTCATCAATTAAATGGTGACAAAACTAGTACCTCCACCATAAGGTGCTAAGGACTAATTCCATATGTGCAAAGTCAGCCTTCAATAAATGCCAACTATTATTGTGATTTATTTCTGGAGGGGCTGTGGCTTTGATCACAAACCAGGGAAACTTGCCAATTCTACTAAGAGGATATGATTAGTGAAAGTGAAATGTTCACTATTTTTCAAGCACAGATTGAAGTGATCCAAGGAATAATGCTGAGAACGCCAAAATAGATACTTTGGAGTAATATAACTAATGTCTAAAAACCCGATGTCTTGCATGCCTGGGAAGTGGCTTCTTTGGTCTTGGCATAAACAGAAGCAGATAGAATGGCCAAAAGATGTCTCATAGTCCCCCATTCCTACCCATCCCTGAGGAACAGTGCAGCACCCATCAGGGAGGAACACAACTCTGGTACTCAAGTCATAATGGGTGAGCTAAGAGACTTGGGATTGCTCTCTTTTAGTAAAATTTGTTCAATTCATATAGACCAAAGTTCAGGACCTAAATCCATTAATGTCTACTGTCGGTGGTTGCTGGGAGCCATTAGCCAAGTAGGTATGACAATTTCCTTGCCAGCGTACCCCATGTTGCAGTGACATTGAATGTAGGTGACCTTGCTCAAGGACCAAGGCGGATTAGGGTGTTCCCGGTTTAACATAATCGGGTTTAGGGCGTTCCCAGTTTAGGTTCCAGGTTTAAGGTTTAAGATTATTCCTGCTGGGAATAGGGCGTATCCTGCTGCCTAAGTTCCCCTTGAGTTCTCACGGGATTCAGACAGTATATTTTGGGAGACAGAAGCCCAGTGAAGGAGAATTTGGGAGAGAACGTGGATTTGGGCAGAGAACGTGGATTTCCCCAGAACGTGATTGTAGACGGCTGGTGTGAGTTCGGGAATAAAGAGTTGCTGTTTGAATCTACAAGCTGTGTGGTGGCTCGTGATTTTGTGCCCAGCCAGACTGCGGCAGGTGGTGGTCAATTTACGTCTGCTTTGCGAAGGTGTTCCCTTCCTTTAGTGTGGGGTTGCAGCACCTTCTCCAAGTGAGCTGCCTTTGGGATCCTGATGCCTTGATGTTGTAGGGGCTAGAGTGATAGAATTAATGCCTATAAACTCAATGTCTTGTATGCCTGGGAAGTGGCTTCTTGTAGGTCTTGGCTTGGATAGAAGCAAGTAGAGGTGGCAAAAAATGTCTCATAGTCCCCCTTTCCTACCTTCCTTATTTAATTCAATTGTGCATTGAACTTAGAGTTTGGGACCAGCTGTGTGACTTGGCTAGACTTGGGTGTCCTGTTTTCCATAGGTGGAGTGAGGGTCATGTTTATGGGCTTTTGCAGGAGTGGAGGAATGAGCTTCCCTTGGAAAATGGCGATGTCTAAGCTTTCAGCCAGAGGAACCCCCATAATCCGTCCCTAGGTCAAGCTCCTCAGAGGTGAGCATCTGAGCAAGGCCTTCGGTGCCACTCTCCTCCAAGGGAGGTAGGATTACAAGCAGACCTCTCTGACCTTGACCCCAGCCACCACTCTTGGTCATCTACCCAAACCAGAAAGACACACACTTTCAGTATTTCTGACAACATGTGCATTTATTTGTAGTAGAAGTACAAACGTAGGAATCCAAATACAAATACAGAGGGCAGCTCAGCCACGAGGCCCAGCTGGCTCCAGGCAGGGCACGGCCTGGAGGGCACGGCGGGGACGGGACGCGCGAAGCAGGGCGCGGTGCCGCCCAGGTCGCCAAGGCACGTCGGGCGCGTTTGCGCCCTCGTTTCACTAGGACACCACGAGTAGCACGGATAGCGGGGTTCAGGTCCTCTTTGGAGGGGAGGAGGACAGCGGGACTTCGGAACCGCCTGAGACGGCCCGACCACCCGGAGCCAGGGCCTCCAAGCCCTCGCGGGACAACGGGAGAACGAGGGTTGTTGGAGGCCACTTGGTGAAGGCAGGGACCTTGATCCAGCCTCCACCCGCTTGTATGGTTGGGGCCAGACCCACGCACTTAGGCAGGGCAGGTCTCCCCTCTTAGGGGCCAAGCGCATCTGGATCGGATGCTCAGAGCCAATTCCAAAATGCTTTCAGGTTCTGGAATCCCTACACCTTCATCTCACCTGGACAAAGACTTTCCTGGCAGGAAGGATTCCATAGAACAGAGAGCGGACCTGCGCCCCTCTGCTATCCTTTTCTGCCTGCCGCATCTCCCAAGACCCCTGATAGTTTTGATTTCACTGCCCATACAAGCTTCACAGAGAGAGGATCCTCCGCGTGCACTGTGGCAGATTCCTACACATGGCAAGGTTCAAGCCAGACCTGATGCTACGTATGTCATCTGTGAATGCAGCTTCCTAAACAGTGTGATGATGGCTATTTGCCATCTGAATCTTGAGAACTACTTTTAGCTTATCAGTTAAACCTGTCCATGATGCACAAACGACCAAGGAATGGCCCAGATGTGCATCCAAGTAAAAATGGTGATGCTCAAGTGCTCTTAAAATGAGACAGGCTTGTTTGGATTCCAGAGCAACTTTTGACCAAGTATAAAAGCTTGATTTTTTTTTTAAACAAAGAATGTGATCCCACATTTTCAGTAAATATAAAGATTGTCATTTTCTCTCTCTGTCTCCTTTCCTTCCTTTTTTTTTTTTTTTTTTTGTCTTAACCAGAGGCTTAATAAGCTAATATGCTATCACTAGGAAACTGTGCTCCATTCTACTTGTTTCAACTAAATTTGGGGTGGGGGTAGAGTAATACACACGTTAATAAGTTGTCCAGTTTTACCACTGTACATACAGACACAAATACACACATCACTGCATGTAAACACAAGATGGCCCCTTGCTCCAAACAATATACAGATCCAATCCCTGAAAACTGTGACTCTCCTAGAATCTTCCAGAGACTCTGCACTCATGAAAAATGAACTTTTGGCTCTGTCCAGGAGCTACTCATAAAGAAAAACATGTAACTGTACAAACATATTAGCTTGTAAACATTGTTCACTAGCACAAAATTAGCCATTGTGAAGATCCAGAATGATTGAAAGTGTCTTTTAGAAGTTTTAATAAAAGTTATTCTAAACAGAGATAATATAATCGTAAATACTACAAACTTCACTAGTATATATTTTCCCATGTATATTTCTATTCAAAGTAAAAATGTCAAGATAAATTACTGAGAATTAAGTTCAGACCCAAATGATATGAAAAGAAGCTTAGTGATGTCCTTTCAGTAGCAAAGTTTGCCATTTACAAAGATGCATCCATTGTAGGGAAAAGAGAGAGTTCTAAGTCAATTAAAATGTTTTCTTTAAGAGGAGGAATGAAATAGCCAAATTAAATTTAAAAAATGAAGGTATCAAAAAAATTGGGTGGAATGCTCTCATATATAATGATGTCAGATTCTGCTTGAGTCTGGATTACTGAGAAAAGAGCAGGTCTGAAAATGTTTTAGGCAAACAAAGTTTTTGACTGTGATTTCTTGAATACTTAAGTCTAAATAAAAAATAAAGCTTTTCCATTTTTTTCTTAATAATTAAGTTCAAATTTGGTTCTACATTGGAAAAGATATTCAACCTTTGTGTTGAATCAACCACTAAGGGCTAGAAAGGAACAGTGGTGGTGGTGGTGGTGGTGGTGATGTAGCATAGTTTATTTCATCTAAAAATCTACTGGCCTATCTATCTGGCTAAAAAAATTAAAATCTCAGTCCACAAGGTATATGCACTTTCTATTATATTACTTATCTTTAATTACATTGAAAGTCACTTAAGAATGAAATTTTTCTTTTTTCTTTTTCAACCTTTCTCTAACTTCCTAGGCCACCCTAGGAAGGGTACCAGAAACCAATGATTGTGGTGAGTAAACTGATGGTTGGTTGGGACCCAGGATTGGGCAATCTTGTCACTCCATCAAAGTGTTCTGTGTATTGTAACTGTACAAACATAATAACATGTAAACATTGTTCACTAGCACAACATTAGCCATTGTGAAGATCCAGAATGATTGAAAGTGTCTTTACAAGTTTAGAAGTTTAGAAGTCTTTTCATTGATTGATACAATTGACCCCCCGAATCCTTCCTTTTATAAACATGGATAACACTTGGTTAAAAAAAAAAAACCAAAAACTTGTAATAAACACTAACCAAATCAAAGCACTCATCATTTGTTCCTGAAAATCAGAATTTGACAGTGGGTTAGGACTTAATATGTTCCCAGTACATCTTTTGTAAACTCAAATAAAACACTGTTCTTCCCAACAAATCTCTATAGATTAGGGAACAAGCTTTGATTTCCAATAAAATACTCTGGGCAGCCATAGCCCCATCTTCCTATTAATTACATGAGCAATTAATCAAGATGTGAAATTGGTGGGGGTCTACTCCAGCCATCCTGGAAGACTTTTGTGAGCCAGTGCAGTTACACCCTGACTGGGAACATTTGTCTGCCCTGCCCTGCCTGAGGCATCAGATTTCCAAACTGAAAACTCAGCCTGTCTTAGGTGTAATGAAGATGCTAGTGGACCCTCTTCCCTTGTCATGCCTATGAGTGATCCCTTCCCATATTATCACCCATCCTGATTATCACAATGTCCATTAAGGGACAGCTCAGTGTCTAAAACTCATTTTCTCATTTTCCTGCAGCTGACCTTGCAGTCTGCTTTACCAACTGCTGTGTATTGGAAAAATGTTTCATGGAAAATGGGAACTTTAATCATGTTGTGAAAAAGAATTAGTGGCAATATTGTCATTTTGAGAAGTCTGATACCTTGGGGACTGAAATCAACATGCTGCAGGTTCCTGATCTAAGAAAAGCATATTTCAAAAAAATTCCAATTGGATGTGTTATGTACATAACCATCACTCACCAGGACAGGACTTCAGTAGGTGGGGCAACCAGGAGAAATTGGGGTCTAAGGCTGTCATAGCAAATGTAAACATTATGGTCTTCCTTTGAGATCTGCAGGAGACTGATTCCAGGACCCCCACAGATAACAAATCCAAGGATGCTGAAATCTCTTACGTAAAATGGTGTAGTGTTTGCATAGAACCTACACACACATCCTTCTATATACTTAAAATAATCCACAGATGACTTATAATGCCTACTACAATGTAGTAAATGCTGTGAAAGTAGCTGTTATATTGTATCCTTCAGGAAGTGACAAGGAAAGTCTGTATATATTTGGTACAGATGCAACTTTTAAAAAATATTTTCCATTCTTGGTTGGTTGAAACTATGGATTCAGAACCGGAGGAGTGTACTTTGCTGGGAAAAATGAAGAAGGAATCCTGAATATATAGAAGAGAGAAAATACAGCAACTACTTGCTCAATCCGGGAGACTTCATTATTGAGAATCAATGTTCTTTCCAGCCTATTCAATTTAAACTGTTCAGCAGTTATAGAAGATCTTCCTTCCCTGCAGGAACTGTTATTACCCTCATATTGTGTAGTCTGCTCACTGGACTGGGGAAATCTTATATTGTGTTTACAAATGCGAAAAATGAAGTGGTAAAAGTAGGTGCTTATCTGAATAGATCAAGCAAAGCAATTTACATTTGCCTCAATTACCTGAACAGTGTATTCAAATAGTGCTTATTCTGGGTGGTGTGCGTGTGTATGTGGTAAGTGTGTGTGTGTGTGTGTGGTGTGTATGTGTGTAAATATGTAATTTGTCTGTCTAATTATTTTCTAGCTTATGCACCTGTATAATGTAATCTGAAAAACCCATTTGATTAACTCAAACATGGAAAATTTATTAGTGACCATTGGACTAGCATTGATTTATTTCAACTGGTCTAATATTGGGATCTTATGTAATCATAGCAGTAAGAAGATTAAGGGATCTTTTTGACAACATAAGAAAATCAAGGTATCATTGAACTAGAGGACATTCTGAAAATTTAAAAAAAAACAAATAATAAATAAATGGAAACAGTCTCCTTTTTGACCTTAACAAAAGTATACAAAGCTTTTATCCTGGAATTGCTGCCTTGTAATCAGAAGAACTTTAAAGAAACAGAAAATAGAAATGCTGTACTTTGTAGTCTTCAAAAGTTCTAGACATTAAAAACAGAACAAAACAACTTTTTATTCTTACAGAAGTAAAGAATGGCTAAGCTGTTACCCTACCATCTAAGGACATACATTTTTTTGTCCCTGTAATCATAGAAATCTATTTTTTATATTAAAAGATAAGTCAGAGATGGAATTTATCATTTATCTTGAATTGTTAGTTAGTTTTTAGTCCTTTGGGTTTGATTATACAGATAACAAAGATGGAGGTACTTCTAACCTCTTTAAACCTAACTGCTTCCTACAGGCCAAACTGAGAAAAAGAAATATGTACAGATTATACACTTTCTAATTTAGGCAATTTGAAAGAGAACCAGCAGAAAATTATGAATTGAACATTTACAATGTATTCACAATCTGGTTCTTTACCCCCTTGTTTCCAAACACATCTCTGAATAATATTTTTAAAAGGTAGTGTTCTGAAGCCCAAAATGGACAGTTTAGAAACACAGATGGAGTTTAACATTTGAACATGTATGTATTTACATCAGATTATGTTTGTCTCAGGTCATTCACTATTTTTAATATAAATTGAAGGTGAAATCTCATATGTATACAGCTTATAAACTCTCTGAAAAAAGCTTATAAACTTTTGCAAGATCACAGAGTGGATTTGAAATGCTTGGTGCCTTGAAAACATTGAATTTATAAGGTTGTAAGAATAATGGTTGGAGACCAGTTATTATTTTTTCATTCTCAAAGGAAAACACAAAAAGTGTTCAGTTTGGCAACCAAGATTAAAATGACTGAGGAAGTAGAGGTTTGTCTGTGTTGTATTCTAGCCCTTTGGATAGAGTGGCCCGTTGCTTGCCAGTTGTGGCAAACAGTAGTCAATGGAAATGGGGTTACTGGTCTCCCTCCTCCATTGTTTCCAGAGCGTGACATTTTGCAGAGCTGCGAAGCAACTTGCCTCACAACTAATTTTTACTGCAGCAGGCTGTTGCCTGTTCAAATGAGTTGGTGTGAAGATTCTCTATGGACATTCACAGCCTCATCACAAGGACTAGGTTGCTGACTTTCAGATTGGCCCCAATTTCCCGTATGTAGCATATGAAAATGCTTGTGATCCAGGGCAAGCATTTCCTCAATTGAAGAATCCACAGAAACTTTTTAATTGAACTGATTTGATATAAAGTTGAGGATAAAACTGTTTGTCATATAAAGAAATGAAGTCCTCTTTTCATCTAAGCATAAAAGAGAAATAAAACCTGGAATGAAATATAGCTGACTGCAGGAAATGGAAAATCTTACAAGATGCATATTATTTGAGCTTTGTTTTATTTTAAGGCATATTTTGGGTAAATTGGGGGCAGTTTTGGCTGAGTCCACAGTAAATTATATTAACAGTGTCTTTCTCTGTCCAGTATCTGGAGAGTCTTCTGGCCTGTGGTGTTGGAACCTTTTAATTTCTGAAGAGGCATTTTGATCTAATTTTATTAATGTGTAAAATGCCTTTGTAAGTTTTTCTTTATCCCCCTCACCCAGAATGTGGCTTGAGAGAGATAGTCACAGTTTTAAGTTTGATCCACAGTGGTCAAAAATTTGCAATTCTTGTCCAAGCATGGAACTGTCATCTCCTCAAATTTTGAGTATTTCTAAAGTGAGGAGCACATTAGCACCTTCGGAATGCAGACCACTCAGATAACTTCCACTCAAAATATCCACCAATTCTACTGCAGGGCAAGGGGCAGGCTCTGTGGAACAGTCTTGGGTCTGTGTGCCCCACATGTCCTCCATAACCAATCATCCTGGTGAGGGAGAGTGGTTAAAGAGGATGCCCATAATCTCCTCATTCCCCGCCCCTTACCCCTCCTCTACTTTTTTCCCCAAAGTAAACACGTATATGCTCTGAAAGCCCCTGAGCTCTGCACCTGAGCAAGGTGCATGTGTCTCTCCTATATTGTGGACTGACAAGGCTCATCTCAGGAGTTGAGACTGATGTGGAGTATGTGAATTATGCAGAGAAATGGGCATTGGTATGCTCTCAGGGGATGCTTTGGTTCTTTTTAGTCAGACTTTGTAGATTGCTAACTGTGCAGGAATCTATTTTATGCTCTATTAGGTGAACACTGTTTAGACTCTCTTGAGAGGAAGGTTCTCCTTCATGGAGCTATGAACTACTGCATTGTGATCAGGTGGATAGCTGAGATTGAGAGGAAGAGAATGGCTGGATTCAGAAAACTGGGGATATGGGTCTACACATTCTACACCTAAAATGTCATGAGAGTTTCTAATAACATTCAAATATTGAGTGCTTTTGAGATAAGAAGCATCTGTAGAATTGTTTTTATAGTAACATGGGACCAAACCTGGTTGTAAAAATTGCTTTTAGGTTATTTATTTTCCTCTTAAGAAAAATTTCACTAGAAATTTTAGCTCTCTCCAGAACTTCTTTTAAAATATAACAGGTTTAAATTTTTCATGTTGTTAGAAATTATGTAACATTGGGAATTATGTTGGTGCTGCCTGCTCTCTGTACTCAAAGATTTAGTGTGCCAGGGAATTTCTTTTATCAGGGCACTTCCAGAGTGTGTCTGCCAAGGGTGAAAAGTGACCTTCATTCTTGACAGAACTAGGATACTAATTCTCCAATGGAGGAGAGATTTCATTTAAACTATTGTTTTCAACCTATTTCCCCACAAGTATTTATTACCTTATTTTTTAACTCAAAGTTGCTAAACAGAAGTCAATCGACTTGTTGCTTAAACAGCAAGTATCAAACCTAAAAACAGCTTTGCAGTAAGAAGAACAATGGGATTGAGTATCTTGAAAACTGGGTGGTCATATATTAATATATTTGCATTCACTTGATATGGACCAATGTTAATAAGAATAAACAGTCATATCTAATATTAGTCTTTCTGGTCTCTTCTACTTTCAACTCTTTCTCTGGTATACATTCAGTAAATTGTATGAAATTAGAATTTTATATATTTTATCTACATAATGTTTCACTTTTTTGAGTAATAATGATATGCACAATGGATAATTGAAAAATAAATTGTTTCCAATAAAAGTAATTCTGTGTGTGTGTGTGTGTGTGTGTGTGTGTGTGTGAGAGAGAGAGAGAGAGAGAGAGAGAGGAGAAGCACAAAGATTCTGGTATTAAAATTTTAAGAATTCTGAAGCATTATTAACTAACTGGTAGGTCTTTTTTGTTTTTCCTACTGATGGAGGGAAACTTTAAAAGAGTCATATGAAGGTCATACTGGCATCTAGTTATAACAAATAACTAATATCAAGAAGCAAATTTTTTTGTGTTATAAAAATATCAAAAGAGTATTGACTTGGGATTCTTTTTCTTTGGGATTTTGCTATGTATCCGTATTTCAAAGTATAAAACAATATTAACTCACCAAAATATATAATTGATGATTGCCATTAACCATTTTTGCATCTAAAGTTGGTTTGACTTGAAAATTAATATTTGCTAGGAAATTTTTGAAATTCTATCTACATTTCTTTCACACTTTAGAATGTTTTCAAGACAAAGTCTTGTACATTCGGTATCCCTTCACAAGATGAAGACAATTACTGAACCCATAATAACAACATAAACTAGACACATACTCTGCAGTTGAGCCTTGGTCTAATAAAATACAGATTTCAAGGGGAAATGTCACTGAACTCAGGTTGTACTAGTCCAAGAACCCAAAGTTCAAGTACTGTTGATGTACAGTAGTTTAGAATAAAGTAATAACCTAATATCCAGAGATAATCAATATCTTTGAATTCAGCAACATGAGAATTTTGAAAATCATGATTTTTCCCCCTCAAATGGAGACTTGTGAAGTCCTCCCAGGCCTAGGGTGAGATTGTTAGGAAAAGGGAAGGCTAGCTAATAACGATGGTGGTGATGAAGCAAAAGAGACTGCAGAGGGAAGAAACCGGGATCAAAAATCACTGTAGTTTGCACTTGAACTTTGAGTGCCTTGTGAGCATGGGGATGAGGCCAGCACAAATGTGTCTTGGCTAAAAGGGATTCCGTACACTTGGGCTGTTGTGCTAAGACCTATGAAGGAAAGATACATAACAGGTGAGAGCCCGAGAGAGCTTCTCAGACATTTGCTTCTGTGTTTTACAGATTTCTTTGCAAGGGTAATAGGCAGCTGCTTCCAATATCCAAAACCATTCATAAATATCACCAAGCTACAGATGCAGTAAGGGATTAGTAAGAATATCACTCGAAAATTAAATTAATGTGTATATGTGTACATATTAGGAATATTTGCCAGATACTTCCTGTGCTGCTGAAAGGTAATTCATAACTTAAAGATAAAGTGAGCAGTGACCTTCCTTGCTATTCCCAACTGGTCACTACTAGTCTGGGGGTGATGGAAGGTGAAGGATGTGAACCAAGTGCTCCTCACTGATCACTAAGGGCAGCACTTAAAGATACAGGTATCCAACCCAATAGACCAGGTTAAAGAGCAGGAACGACGTGGGGAAAAAGACCCGGGAATACGAGTCCAGCTCCGAGATGTCTATGTGAATCCGCCCTTTCCTCCATGATCCTGATTTACATTCTTCATAGCAGCAGAAGAAGCTCTGACAGTCTTTGCCATCCAGACACTCATAGACACAGGTATCTTCAAATTCCTGCCAATACACCGAATTGTTTAAAGTGATCATAGCAGGCGGAGGTGGCCTCATATCCAGGAGAGAATAGTTCTGCAGGCACAAGAGCAATACGTCAACCAATATGAAATGCAATAAAAACAGCCCAAAGTATCTCAAGCAATAGGTAGCTGTTATCTCTGCCCTAGACAGCTATATTTCCCATTGTATAAGTACTTCTTCTCAAGCATGCTTCACATTTGTCACAAATATTTCAAACTATGGCCAACATAGAATTTCAATGAATGCTTCCTCAAAGTCATCATTGGCCAAACTGGGTCCTAGACTTACTCCTTTTTCTGTTGGATAATGCAGCCTCATAACCTCCTGGAATATGGTATTTCTTAGGCACCTGGGAAGCACATAATCTTTGCATTTGATGGGTTTGGACATCAAAGCACAAACTTGCCCCAGACCACACATGAGATTGGAGCCCAAAACATCTTCTCCCTCTCTCAGGAGGCTGCTCATTTCTGCTTTTTCTTACTGGTAATGAAAAGGAGTTGAAGTGGTGACAATTTTCATCGAATAGCTGAAAACAGTCCTTTTTCTTTGACTAAAGTATAAGCTCTGTCTGAAAAAATCTCTCTGATTGTGTCTTCTCACTTGGTCTGGCACCTTTGTCTGTGAATTGTTCTCTGTTTTCAAGGGCATTAAACTTTTCCTCTTTAAAAATTTTTTTTCTAGTTTTGTGGAAATTTTATTTTTCTCTGTGTTAAAGGATTTTCACCCCTTCCTTTGGAAGTATCATTTCTACACCAAAGATGTCAATATTTTTTTCCCTTAGCTCCCAGCCCCTGGCTGTGTGTGAGAATGTGCTCCTTGGGCCTCAGGCTATTAGTTCTGACTTGGGTCTGTTATTCCACACGGCCTCTCTCCCTTATGTTTCAGTCGGATGCTATTTGGAAGCATTTGCTCGCTTCCCACAACTGTAAAAGTGGCTTGCCCACTAACCTTCTGTCTGAACTACCATGATATACACTTGCGAAGTACAGATAACTACAAGTCTCCTTATAAGAAAAAAGGCTGAAATGCTCTAAATATAAGGCATTGAAAAACAGAAAACCACCTGTGATGTATGGTAGAAGGGGCCTAAAACATTCAGTGTAATTAGGGAATTGATATGGTCTAAAGGAATAAAAGTCCACTTACAAAAGAAGCTTATTATATAAGTAGCAGTTCATATCAGTGATTTAAAATTTAAGTACGTGCTTTTGAGTTATCAAAAGAGGTTATAAAACAATATATAGATCATTATTTAGTTCATCTAAAGTATATGAATAAATGTTATTTGAATGCTTAGAAAAAAGTGCATACTATACCCTAATCCCTGAGGAGAAGGATTATGGTTAATTTTGTACTCTATTTTGCAAATGTTCCAAACTGGATATTTAAAAAGTAGCAGCATGTACATCACTCATGGGTCTTCAGTACATGCATATGTAAACAGGAACATCACTTTCAAATGCAAGCTAGTTTAATAAAATTTCTCAGAAATATTAGCACCTATAAAGCTATACATACAGAGGGTGTTTGTAGGCTTATACGCTCAGGAATCCATCTTGAGGAATCTGGGTGTAATAACTGCAAGGAAAAAAAAAGAAAGAAAAAATTAGCACACTGACATGGGCATCTGTACTCCAAATAACTCTAGTTAGAGAAGTCTTTAAGGCATGCCTAAACCAGTCCTTGTCACCTGCAGTGATGAGCTGGAGAGAAGTTGAGGGTTACATTCACATCTCCAGAATTGCTGTCTAGTGTTTTAAAGTCTTATCGAGTTAGCTATTTATATCATGTTTTGTAAGATCCTTAGGAACATGATAGCATTTTAGCACATGTTTATCTTAACATATCCTTACACTACCTCCCAGAAAATCTCTGCTATCTTTGCCACTCACCGATGTTTTCTTCTTCGTGACAGTTGGTTTTCTACAGCTTGAATAGTAATTGAGGGTGGCATATTCCATTAGAGCAGCAAAAACGAACAAGAAGCACACGGTCACAAAGAGGTCCATGGCTGTCACATAGGACACTCTTGGCAGGGACTTCCTGGCTATGGTGCTGAGCGTGGTCATGGTGAGCACTGTGGTGATGCCTGCGTGAGGGGAGACAGTCATCAGATGGTGAGAAGATGCCATGTGACAAAAACAAGAGATCACTCTACTGCCCCACTCTACTGTGACTGCTTAACAAGAATCCTTCTTGGCCACTGCATACCTTATGTAATCTTACTTTTCATTTTAACATCTATACAATTTGTAGGAGGTTACAATAACATTTCTTATAATCATCTTCACAATAACATTAAAATGTGGACAAGCTCTGACTTATATTCAACTTGAGATTTTTCTTCTGTATGATGGCATAAAAGTGACATGCATTCAGTAGAAATTGTACTTTAAATTCTAAGGTAGATTTTTTTCCTTGAGTAGCAATATGCAGTAGATACACTCTCTCAATGCCCAGGACTGTCAGTGAGCTGCAGCTGCCAATCAGCCAGAGGATCACCAGAGGGAGCCCCTAAACACTTTACAGTGCACTCTGTTGCTGAGCTAGAAAGTTCAGTAGGTTAGGCATATTAAATACATTTTTGATTTATGATTTTTCAACCAATGATGGGATTTGGGGGGACATATCTCCATTGTACTTTGAGAATCCTCTGTACCTGAATTGACATATTGTTTGATTTAGTAATTTTCTTATTGTTTGACATTTTGTCTTTTAAATACTTTTAGTGAAGATACAATTTGCAGTTTTCCTGTGCATTCTGTGCTATTTCACATCTCACTTTTCTCGCACCAGATAAACCCTTTTCTTTCTCTCTCCTCTCCTCCTATCTTCCAATGTGTAAACTCCCACCATTCTTCAAGCCGGAGTCCAGCACCACTCTTTCTGAGCTGCCTTCCCTTGACAACATCCCAGACAGAGTTGATGATATGAGCATCTGCCATCTGTGCCATCCTTGTACTCTGTGTACTACTTTTTTTTTTGCATTATCACAGTGAATTGCATCTGTCTTTACATGTCTGTCTCCTCAAATAGATTGTGTGATCTTCAAAAGCAAAACTGGATCTTTCTCATCTTCATTTGCCTATCACCCAGTATAGAAGCCAGCACATTTTAGGTACTTAAGTGAACATTTTGCTTCGAGTGAATTAATTAATTGATAATACTCACTATTGGTTTGACTATTCAATTGATAATACTCACTATTGGTTTGACTTTTACTATTTCATATAGGAGAGTCAGCACTAAAGGAGTAATCAAAGACTGTGGAAATAATTAAGTTAGCAATGGATAGTTTAAAAGGAAAACAAATTAAAAAGGGGATGAAGACCATTGAACATGAAGAGTGAAATAAAGAAGACTATAACATGAGGCATGTTAAGGTTCAGTGCCTCCCGGAGGGACTCCTTGGGAAATCAGCCCTGCCAGAGCTATGGAATGGGGAAGGTCAGCATCATGGACCACAGAATCATAGGCACCTGGATGTTAACACTGCATTGCAGTACTACTCAGAATTAGGTACACATGACAGATGAATGACATGACTTCTCACCTTGCAGTTTTGTCACCCTCTTTTAGTTCTTCCCTGCACCTGCTCAAGGCATTTCAGCCAGGGGAAGTTGTGGAATGAACTCAAAGCACCAGGGTGGACAGTTTGACTTAGCATATTGACTTGGAAGTCCAAGCTCTCAGCCTTGCCCTGCACCTTCTCTGTATTTGGTAATGGGGTATCAATTATCTTCTTTGATTTTTTTTAAAAGCAATATAATAAGAATAGGATCCCTGTCTCTCCTTTACATGAGGAAATTGCAACGCTTCATTTAAAAATGCTGTGTGAGTGGGACTGCAAATTGGCACAACAGTTATGGAAATTAGTATGGAGATTCCTCAGAAAACTTGGAATGGAACCACCATTTGACCCAGCTATCTCACTCCTAGGTTTATACCCAGAGGATTTAAAAATCAGCATACTGCTATAATGATACAGTGGCATCAGTGTTTATAGCAGCTCAATTCACAATAGTTAAACTATGGAACCAACCTAGATGCCCTCCAACAGATGAATGGATAAAGAAAATGGGATACATATACAAAATGGAATATTATTCAGCAGGGTGTGTGTGTGTGTGTGTGTGTGTGTGTGTGGTGTGAATGAAGGGATTGTGCAGAGGGGAGTGTTGGGAGGGGAGGCTATTTGGGGATGGGAAGGACAGTGGAATGAGATGAACATTTCTACCCTATATACATGTATGATTATACTAATGGTGAGACTCTGCATCGTGTTCAGCCAGAAGAAGGAGAAGTTGTGCTCCATTTGTGTACAATGTTTAAAAATCATTCTACTGTCATGTATAACTAATTAGAACAAATTAAAAAATCTTTAAAAAATGCTGTGTGAACTGGAAAAGTCTACATTAATTCCAGATGTATGTTTATGGGAAAAGCTCTTATAATAAATATCTAATTTAACCTAAAACATGGGGTGACCATGTCATGTCTAAAAAGAAATTAAAAATCTTAGTTTCTATTTCAGTGAAGTTATCTATTTTGTTCATCATTTGTCACTACTGGCCAGTATTCTGTGTGCAGCTAGTGGCTACCTCTCTGTTCCACTTTGCCATCCCCCCAGCCCCTGCAACCCACACAAACTATACAATGCTAAGAAGAAAATAAAAATTTGGATGGGGAAGTCTTGCTTAGTATGGTATCAAAGCTACACAGCCAACAGGGTTACTCTCGAAAGATCCTGGTTGGCACTGTAGCCTCATCTCCCTCCAATGGGAAAGCACCAGGGCAATCAGAAGGAATCTCAGGTGGTTCTAACACATGTATGATTATTTGGAAAACATCTGGCCTCACAGGACCCCAGAGCAACTTTCTTTTTGACCTCAGAGGGATGGATAAGTACAAATTCTCACATCTCATTTAAGTCAGAAACCAAGAGTATTTTTGGTGTCCCCCACTTCAGGGCAATGCCCTTGAGACCTGTTCAAATTGCTGCTGTACTAATAGTTTGTTCCTTTCTATTGGGAAGCAATGTTCATTCCATGTCTGGGTTGTGCCAGAGTTTCTTAATCATTATTTGTTGAGGCATTTTCCTGTCAGGATTTGGCTATTACAAACACAGTTTTCATGAAGATTTGTGTTAACCTACCTATATTATCCTACTTGAAGTGACTTTCTTATAGACAGATCATAGTTGGTTCTTGTTTTATCTTTTATTCACTGTCAACTTCTTTTTAATTGGTATATTCTGATGATTTATGTTGGATAATTATTAATGTTTAAGACATACAATCTCATTTAGTTTTGTGTTTTCTGTTTGTTCACTATTTTTTGTCTTGTTTTTTTTTCCTGCCCTCCCGTGGGCACTGCACCAATTTGTAGAATTCAGTCTTAATCTGTCTACTTTTTATTTGTTTATTTACTTTTTTGCCGCCCTAGGCTGAACCCACAATTCTGTGCCCACTGAGTTATATACTCAGTCCCCACAGTGTTTATGAATGTGTCACTTTGTGTAATTTTTAGTGGTTCCTCCGAGTATTAAATATATTATACATACATAATTTATAACCTATTGTCAGGTTTGCCAGTTTGAATAAAGAGAAGAAGATTCTAATGGTCTTAATCATTTCCCTGAAATATTTAAGAACTACAGCAGGCAGCATTATGATTTTGGGCTTCAACCATTACACAGATATTAGAAAACTCAAAAGGAGACTGAAAATCTATTTTATTTACTCATATTTTCACTATTTGCAATAGTTTTTCTGCCTTCTTCTTGTTCCAAATATTGTTTGCTCATTATTTCATTTCTATTTCAAGAAGTATTTTTGGCCATTATTCTGAGGTGCATCGATTGCTGACAGATAATATGTGGACTTCTTCTTTTTCTGGAAAGATAGTCTCATTGGGTGTAGAAAACTGAGTAAACAATCTTTTCCTTTCAGTAGTTGGCCTTCATGATTTGGGTGAGAAATTGTCATTCATGCTGTGTTTTCTTTTCTAGAGATAGTGCCATTAAAAAAAATTCTTTGTATTTATTTTGTTTGGGGCTTCCTTAGCTTCTTGAATATGCAAATTTATACCTTTTGACAAATTTGAGAATTTTTTAGCCATTATTCCTTTGAATACTTTTTCAGCTTCATCCTCTTCTCCTGGAATTTCAGTGACACAATGTTAGGCTGTTTCTGATCATTTCACAAGTCCCCAAACTCAATTTATTGGTATCTTTTCAGTCTATTTTTCTCTGTGTTGCTTAGATTAAGTAATTTTTTCTTGTCCTACGTCAAAGTTCACTGATTCTTTCCTTGGTCCCTCCATTCTATTTTGAACATTCTCCTAAGTTCTTAATTCTGGTATGGATATATTTGATTCTAAAACTTTCACTTGGTTCTCCTTATATCCTCTACTTCCTTGATGAAGCTTTTTATTTTATTTTATTTTTTTTTTTACATAGCTCCTGTGTATCTGTAATTCATCACTGAAGCATGTTTATGCTGCTACTTTAAAATCCTGGTCAGATAATTCTATCTGAGTCATCTCAATATTGACATAGTTTCTTGTATAATGGGTAATATTTGATGGTATCTTGGATATTCTGGGTATTATTTTATGAGATTAAAAATAATCATTCTGCTACAAAATTGAAAAGTACCCATACTTACAGCATATTTAGACCAGAACCCTTCAATACAAAGATTCATAAATAAAAATTTCTGTACATCAAAAACATTAAAAAAGAAAAAAGGAGAAACTATACATTGGAGATGATACCTTTATTGTGTATAAAAAACAAATCTTCATGATGTTATATTATTGTCTCCCCTAGCAAGAAATACCTGTTTGGTCAAGGTATTTTTATGTCATAAATGTTTCAAAGTTTTCTTCATTGGAGGTTTTTGTTTCTAGTCTAAGAAGTTTTTATTTAACCCAATATCAAACTCCTATTTTTTATTCAAGAATATTCACATTTTTAGCTTTTCCATAAATCTTTGATCCATGTAAATTATTATTTTTTTGAGTATGGTGAAGACACAAGTTTAAGTCCATTTATATGATGAATTTTGGGTTCTATAATATCAAATAGTCACAGACATGGATAGTATTGTGTAGATCCTCTATCCTTTTACTGATTTTTTGTGTGTGTTTGTTTATGCATATTCCTTATCCACAAGAGTTATATCCTAGGACCTCTATTGGATACCCGAAACTGCAGATATTACCAGACCTTATATACACTGTTTTTTTCCTATACAGACAAATCTATGATAAAGCTTTATTTATAAACTACGCACAGTAAAAGATTAATAATAACTAATAAGAGTGTAGAACAATGACAGCAATACACTATAATAAATTATCTGAATGTTCTTTTTCTCTTAAATATCTCATTGCACTGTACTAAACTTCCTCTTCCTATGATAATGTGAGATAATGCAATGTCTACATGATGAGATGAATTGAGGTGAGTGATATGGGTGTTGTGATTTCAGCATATGTCTGAAATCATTATTAATAATGATTTGTTTTTAAAAAGTCAGTTATTGACTTTTTTATTATCAATAACTTTCATCTTTTCACTTAAAGTAAGTATTTTTTGGCTTCTCATTGGCATATTCGAATTTCCAGTGTTACTACTTTTGCATTTTGAGGCATAGCTAAGTAAAATAAGAGTTATTTGAATAGAAGTAATTTGATACTATTATAAGTGACCTGATAACTGAGATGGCTACTAAGTGACTAATGGGTGAGTAGTATATACACTATGAAAATTCTGGACAAAGGGATGATTCACATTCCAGGTGGGATGAGATGATATGGTGCAAGATTCATTATGCTACTTAGAATGGTGTACAATTTAAAACTTATAAATTATTTATTTCTGGGATTTTTCAATTAATATTTTTGGATTATTGTGACTGTGGGCCACTGAAACCATAGAAAACAAAACTGAATTGGGGCTTGCTCATAATGATAATTAATATTTGTAATTATGAGGATATAAATCCAATAGTAGTTGCTAAATTTATGTTCATATCATTGCCTGCTGATTTACCAATTCTATCATGTATTTTCTATAAGAATGTGAAACTAATATTGGCAGAAGATATTGCAGGGTAATGAATCTCAGCAAATAGTACTTTACTGTCAAATAAAGAATAAAAAAAATCACAGGGAAAACATAATGTAATATGAGAGACTTTGTGAGGATTTGGAATTGAGGCAGCTTCCCCTTTTCTGAAGAAAATATTTTTTTGGGAAATAAACTCTATATTCATTATCATACTATTACCTGTTACCACAAATAAAAACATTGAAAGCTAGGTGAAATTTTAACCATAAAAACCTGATATAAAATGTTGAATAAGCTGACATTACTATAATTTTGTGTTTTATTAAGAGGATTTTGAGGACCACAGAAAACTCATGAAAAGACTGAGATTTCATATGTGGATTATAGCTGGAAAGAATGATTATTTTCTTATTTGCTGCCCAAATTGCTAAGTAGAACTTCTTTTATTGAGAAACTATTTTACCAATATAGTGTCTTTCATCCTCAAATGTCTGCAGCAAGTTTTATTTTCTGAAACTGAATGAGACTTTCAAGTTGGCAGGTTATAAGATGAAACTATATTTTTTTGTGATGGCATTAATCTTAAGGCTTAGTAACAGATTATGCAGGTGATTTATTCCAAATACCTAATCTGTCTTAATTTAAGTAGCACACATGAAATTTCATTGTCAGAAAGAACAACCTAACTTAGATACTTCAAAAAATATTCTAAGCATGGTTAAGTAACTCTCAAATTAGATCAATTGCTTTGAACCAAATCTCTTTAATTGTAGGTATCTTATAAATATTTCTGAATTAAAATCATACAAAATGGTGGAATACTTTTTTTTTTACACTTACCTAATGCTGTTCTTGCTGGTGTAGCATCTTTTTTAATCCAAAATGACACCCAGGATAAAACCACAGTCAGTATACAGGGAATGTATGTCTGAATAGTAAAGTATCCCATTCTTCTGCTCAATTCAAAATATATAGTCATGACAACATAATCCCCTGTAACAAAATATTGTCAAAATTAAGGCAACTTTCATGGGTTAACAAATGGTTTGGGGGAACTAATTATAATGTGTTTTGAAAACAAAAAACAAAAACGAATGACTTGTATAAAAATGTACAACTACAACAATATCAAATCAGGTAAGTGATCAAAATGTTGGTATTCTCAAGCTGAACTTTTGTAGTATTCATGGCTTTGCATGGCATTTCTGGTTTACTGTAAAGGACACAAAAATAGACATATTAATTTCTTGAGGTGACAGACATGCACAAATACCCCTTGACAGGCCTCGACTTGATGAACTATCATTACCAGGTTCTATTTGTATGTTGCATGTTTAAAATCAAGGGTAGTAACCATCAAACAGATCCAAGGTCATTTTAAGGAGAATTTCCCCCCAATAATAAAACAGCTATCATATCATACATAAACTTGTGTAACCATCTTGCCTTTTTATTGTCATATCATGAATTTCAGCTTAACAACTTTATACTTCTCATTTTATTTACAAATTTTATATTTATCTCATCCTTTCCTGACTGTAGCACTTAGGCTGTGCCCACCCAGAAGAAAAAAGAATTTCAAGGCACTCTGCTCTCTTCTACTAAAGCAAAGCCATGCCATAAAGGGGTTGGGAACAATGTAGATGTTACTAGAGATTCCATAATTTTCCCTGGGGGTAACATTTTTATGTGCTATATGTTTCATACTAAAATATCTCTATTCATTTATTTCCTAGGTAACCTCCTTCTGAGATTTTGTTTCAACTCATCTTCCTCATTCAAATCCTCCACCTCTCAGTCTGCTGGAAAAAGCCTTGCAGTGTCTGCAAGTCACCATGTCCAGAATACAATCCCCCCACCGCCCCCCCCCACCAACCCCCTCCCCCATATCAGGTTCTCATTCTGCTCTCTTGCTCAAGGTGGCAACCCAGAAGACATCTTGGATTATTCCTCCTTTCTTCTTAATGGTTTCAGCTGCTACATCATCCTCAAATCCTCCAGGCTACCATCTCCTGTCATAATCCCAAGATTGTTTTTTAATGACAGTCTTGTTCTGCTCCAAACTATTCGCAAAGAGAATCTATTATAATGCAAATACCATCATATTCTTCCCTTTATAATCCTTCACCAATATCTTGTCCTTGTACAATCATCACATTTTTACTGTGGTCCACAACATTCTGTATTAAACACTCCTTGTTCTCTATATTCTTGGCATCTATCCCAGTCCTCAGACCTGCCGGGATCTTTCCCCAAAGGCCACTGATTCCCTCCCCTTCTGCCTACAATGTTCTTCTTTTCCCTTTTTCTGTATCCAAGTAGCTACTATTTTTTAATATCAGTTTAAAATTTACTTAGTTCCCTAAGAAGCCTTTCCTGTCCCCTCCTTCCCAAGAGTTCTAATGATTTATTTATTTATTTTTATTTTTGGTACTAACCAGGATTGAGCACAGAGGTGCTGTACGGAGCTACGTTTTCAGCCCTTTTAAAATCTTTTTACTTTGAGACAAGAGTTTAAGTTGCTAAGACCTCTCTCAAACTTGTGATCCTACTACTTTAGCCTTCCCAGTCACTTTGATGAGAGGCATGTGCCACCCTGCCCCATGATGATTTTGTTTTTATAAAACAATAAAATGTTGAAGATATAGAATTTATTACTCTTGTTCACTAGTACTGCTTAGCGACAAGCAACCAGTTAGTGTTTGCTGAGTGAACTGATCATCACCATAGCCCCAGTTTTACATAAAAAAATGACAGGTAAACTTGAGCCCACATGAAAACTTTCAATAAACTAGAATATTTTTGCAGGATGTGTTATTCTATTATAGTAACATTCAGGACTGTTGGTAGAAACCTCAATTTTGAGATCATTTTCTGAGAAACATTTACAATTTTTGCAAATTAGAATTTCAGTATAAAACAATCAGGATAATTAACCTGAGGCAATAAAATACCTCAAAAATAGGGCTGGGGTTGTAGCTCAGTGGTAGAGCACTTGCCTAGCATGTGTGAGGCCCTGAGTTCGATCCCTAGCACCAAATAAAATTAAATAAAAATTGTGTAAACTAAATAAAGTATTGTGTCCATCTACAACTAAAAATATAGTTTTTAAAGACCCTCAAAAATATTTTTCTAAATATTGTTAATGTCAGAGTTATATCATTTTCTGGGAAAATATTATTGAATTATGTTATTCTTTTAAAAGAGAGAGGAGAGAGAGAAAGAAATTTTTAATATTTATTTTTCAGTTTTCGGTAGACACAACATCTTTATTTTATTTTTATGTGGTGCTGAGGATTGAACCCAGCGCCCCGCGCATGCCAGGCGAGCACATTACCAGCCCTGAATTATGTTATTTTTAAAATGTGCATTAATTTTTACATAAAATTTAAGTCAAAACTGTATGAGAAAACAAACAAAAATAAAATGTAATGAATCACATCTAAGAGTTATGAAGACAGCCCAAATGGAATATTCAAAGAATGGAATAATTCATGAAATTACCACCATTGTAAGTTCCTGAAGAAGAACCAGATGGACAATTCCAGACCCGACGAACATTTCAGTTTAGCAAATCCATCTGCTTTCTCACTACTTGAGGGGATGAGACTCTTCACATCAGTGATCAGCATATTTATTTGCCTAACTCAGAGGTCTGCTTGGATGACCTATAGTCAGTCATCTCCCTGGACACTGGGTACCTTGACTTCCTTTCCATTTTATGACTATGGTTCTGCCTTACCTGGAAATAGGTGATTTGCAGGAGAAAGGCAGCAGCAGCAGCGGTATTGAGTATAAAAGTGAAGGTGTACATGACACTGTCAATGATGGAGGGAGGCATCAGAGTCCCAGTGATGGGTACATGAATGGAGGTGTGCATGACTCTGTCATAGTGCAAGGAGGCAGCAATGCCAAAATCCTGTTGTTGTTCATGAATGGGAAGCTGCAAAATAACTCCTGAATATGGTTCCTCTAAACATATTCAGAGGAAAGCCTGAAGCTGAAGCGTAGATTTCAAGTTCCAAATAACTTGCTTTAATTATTTTATTAAGCAGCAGTTAATCCTACACAATTGCCCTTTAGCACTGAATCTATTAATAATAATTTACCCCAGGTCAAGGGTGACTATAAAGAGAAATTATAAAGTAGTTTTGAAGTATCACAGTGAAATAGTTAGGACTTTCCTTTCCTTTTCTTTCCTCTTCTTTCCTTCCTTTATTCATAAATTCTCTATCTGAAAGTTCCTAGAACTAAGGACAGAATGATACACATTTTCTCTGATTCCAAGAAGGACTCTCCACAAGGTCAATTTCAGACAAGTCAGAGACAGCAACAAAGCCAGTCGTGTGGGACATTACAGTTGGTCTAGGTTGGATGACTGCTTGTTATTGGATAATTATACTTCAACTTGGGAAGATTCATGAAAGAAAAGGACAGTTTCCAGGGAGGTAGTGGATGGAAGAGCAATTTCCAGAAGAGGGGATACCATTCACAAAAGAAAGATAATGTGCTCGCCAGAGATTATAGAGATAATCTGACCCAGAAATATCATGAACAATTTTCTAGTCATTTTATTTAAATAAATCTATATTAAGGTATATGTACATGTTTTGCAGAGAAAGTAAAATTATTCTACACTTATGCTTTATGCAGTTACTTTATTGTAAAATCAAAGGGCATGGTGACTTTAAAAACCTTTAAATTTCACTGAATTTTACGCCTGAAATAACATCATATTAATGAATCCTTAGGCAGATAATAAATTGTTACTGAAAAAGGAAGGTGATAGGAGTGTTATTTTTTTCTAAAAGTGTTCAGCAACTGCTGGATAACATCCTTTGGGCTATATTCACAAAATAACATGTATTTAAGCAAACTTACAATATTAAAATTCTAGGTTTCTGCCTTAAAATTTGCCAACAAAAATTATCCTCTTTTTAAAAGCATAATCTTGTTTCAGGAAGAGATATCTTCCCAGAAAATTAAGAAAAGAAAAATTTTTATAGAGCTCTTTAATATATTTCTAATGTGGATGTCTTTGAGATAATCCCATCTGGATTTGTCATCCCATTTTAGCGGAAAGGTTGGAGGCTCACAAATGTGTTTTCAACATTGTAACTGCTCCAGGGTCTCTAGCCACACCTTCCTGATGCCTCAGCATTGTTCTCAGAGTATACCATTTCAAAGTCCTTATTTATTCTGTGTCACAGATACCCTCAATTCTTTGTTACACCTTAGGCATCGAAAACATCCTTTGAGGAAGATGGCGGCGAGGGGAGTGCATTGCCCCCGTGTGCTGCATCACTGTGTGGGAGTATGACAAGTCAGGACGGCTAAAGGATATCTTGTTAGGAATTTCCAGCAATAGTGGGGTGCTCCGGAACCTGGAGGAAGGATTTCCATCGCACGAGGATCGGCTACGGGGACTCAAACGCGAGAGGTTTGTCGCACGGAGGGTAACACTGCTTATTCAGCAAATCGCCCCGCGGCTAGATTCTGCAGCGCACGCTGGGAAACGAGGAGATAGCGACACAGGGATACAGCGCTGCAGTTTCTGCCAGCCGTGCAAGCACCGTACTCAGGGCTGAATTCTGGGTTCGAGACGGGGGAAGGAAGCGGTCCATCTCGGTTCTCCACACCGGTCAGACCACAGAGGAGGCCAGCAGCCACCATGTTGGAAAGCTGACGTCACCATACCTGTTTTCGACTGACCGCAGCTCATTCAGCCATAGAACAGGTAATTTCAGGCTGC
>NW_026000229.1:2341790-2353243 GCF_001458135.2 Marmota marmota marmota | reverse complement strand
GAAGGAGACCCTCAGGGTTATACAGTGGAGGGGGTAGAGAGAGAGGAGGGGAGGGGAGGGGAGAGGTGGGGAGGGGGGAGGGTGGAGGATGGGAAAGGCAGCGGAGCACAACAGACACTAGTATGGCAATATGTAAATCAATGGATGTGTAACTGATGTGATTCTGCAATCTGTGTATGGGGTGAAGGTGGGAGTTCATAACCCACTTGAATCAAAGTGTGGAATATGATATGTCAAGAAATTTGTAATGTTTTGAACAACCCACAATAAAAAATTAAAAAACAAACAAACAAACAAACAAACAAAAAACATCCTTTGAATTTCTTGTCAATATCACTTTATTTCTTCTTCTGATGGTTCTCTCTTCTCTTCCTCTTACAGATATGCCTACCCTGGAGTCTTTTGAAAATCACCTAATGTCACTACTCCTTAAAGAAAAAAAAAACCCACCCAGACCTGATAATTAGCAAGCAATACATAGCATAGTAAAAGCTTCCATTTAATCTTAAATTTTCCTTGGGAAGGCATTTTTAAATTTTCTTTATGGCACACATTCATGCAAAAAGGCCTTAATTTTAGGGAAATTGAATTCATCAACCTATTGTTTTATTGTGGTGTCCTTTATGACATCCTTGAGAATTTGTTCTGTGAGCCAATATCAAATTTTCTTGTATAAGTTTTACTTTTCTCTCCAGTTGTCCTTACATGCAATGGAGTCTTCTCCAAATTGAGTTTTTAAAATTCTATGATTTGTTGTCACAGCATTACTACTAGGTAACTACAAATATGTAGATTTGTGCTTGTTACAATTATGA
This sequence comes from Marmota marmota marmota, assembly GCF_001458135.2. Lineage (NCBI taxonomy): Eukaryota > Metazoa > Chordata > Mammalia > Rodentia > Sciuridae > Marmota > Marmota marmota. Next base: position 2,352,428 of record NW_026000229.1, on the reverse strand, counting down.
CATGCTTTCAACCATTCTAACGGTGGCAGACAATGCCCAAGGTGCCCTCCTATTAGTGATGCATTTGTGTAATTCCTTCCACCTGAGTGTGGCCAGAACCTGTGATTTGTTTGTAGCCAATCAAACACAACCTACCCCTGTCTTGATTAAATTACTTTATATGGAAATGGTGAATGTATTATGTAAGTGTAATTATGATAACAAACTTGCTGATATCAAGTTAACACAGAAAGAGATTACCCTGAGTGGGTCTGACTAAATCAAAATGCTCTTCAAAATAGGGTCTTTCATGAAGACAGATATTCTCCTCTATTGAGCTACATCCAGAACCTTTTCTTATTTTTAATTTTGAGAAAGGGACTTGCTAAGTTGTCCAGGCTGGTTTTGAACTTGCACTCCTCCTACCTTAGCCTCCAAGTCACTGAGATTATGGCTTGCCCCATCATGCATGGCTCTCCTCTGGTCTTCAAGAAGCCAGGAACCATTAGCTCTACAGCATCAGAAAATAATGAATTCTGTCTGCCAATAGTGTGCAGAAGTAGTTCAGAAGTAGTTTCCCAGCCACCCTCCTGGATAAGAATGAATCTCATCTAACCGTTCAATGGCAGCCTTGTTGGAGCCTGAAGAGGACCCAGCCAATTCATACCTGAGTCACAGAAATCACTGGACTATAAATGCATCTGTATTGTGCCACTATGTTTGTGGCTGTTTGTTTCAGATAAATGGAAACTAATAAAATGGCACTGATTGATTACAGAAAAGTTCCCAATCTTAGTATTCTTTTCCAGATCTCTCATGGCTACTCTTGGATCTTTGTGGATCTTTGTGCTTCAATATAAATGATAGAATCATTTTGAAAAGTCCCTTAAGAAGTACTGTTTGCATCCTGATTGGAGTACATTTTTTTCATTTTTTTCCATTTTAAAAAATCATATTTATTTTCTCAATTTCTTTAAAAAAATATTTGTTTTAATTAGTTATACATGACAGCTGAATGCATTTCAGAATGCATACACAGAGTATGTGTACACAAATAGAACACAACTTTTCATTTTCTGGTTATACATGATATAGAGTCACACCATTCATGAAATCATATATGTACCTAGGATAATGATGTCCTTCTCATTCCACCACCTTTCCTATCCCTATACCCACTCCTCTTCCCTTACTCCCATCTACCCAATCCAAAGTTCCTCCATTCTTCCTTTGCCCTGCCCCCTCCCATTATGGATCAGCATTCACATATCAGAGAAAACATTTGGCCTCTGTTTTTTTTGTGATTGGTTTATTTTACTGTTTCCTGCTTGCCCTGAGCTGAGCATCTTTCTTCTGTCACCCTACCACCAGGATGCTTTGCCTCACCTTGGGCCTAAAGCAATGGAACCAGCCAAACATAGACTGAAATCTCTGAAACCATAGCCCAAATAAACCTTTCCTCCTAAGTTGATTATTTGGGTATTTGTCACAGTAACAAAAAGCTGATTAACATGCTGTCTGAATGTAGTGCAGTTAAGAAAAAAAAATTGCCATTTTTCAATGAAATATTGAATTGCTTCTAAATAGTCTTGGAAAATCTTTTGTTATATTTGGTTCTTAAAACATATTTATTTAGGTTTCTATAGATAATAATACTATTTTATAGATACCTTTTATAAAGTTGAGATATGATGTTATCCCTAGATTTTCTAGTGTTTTGAAAATGAAGAGGTGCTGTATTTTGTTGAATGAGTTTTCTGCATCTGTTGAGATGGTCATATGGTTCTTATCTTTAAGTCTATTGATGTGATGAATTACATTTATTGATTTCCATATGTTGAATCAATCTTGTATCCCTGGGATGAACCCCACTTGATCATGGTGTACTGTCTTTTTGATATTTTATTGTATTTAATTTGCCAGAATTTTATTGAGAATTTTTGCATCTATGTTCATTAGAGATATTGGTCTGAAGTTTTCTTTCTTTGATGTGTCTTTGCATGATTTTGGAATTAGGGTGATACTGGATTCATAGAATGAGTTTGGAAGTACTATCTATGCTAAACCCAGGCTAACATCATTCTAAATGATGAGAAAAATTGAAAGCATTCCCTGTAAAAACTGGAACAAGACAGGGATGCCCTCTTTTACCATTTCTATGTAACATAGTTCTTAAAACACTGGCTAGAGCAATTAGACAGATGAAAGAAATTAAAGGGATACAGATAGGAAAAGAAGCACTCAAATTAGCACTATTTGCCAATGATATGATTCTATATCTAGAAGACACAAAAAATTCTACCAGAAAACTTCTAGTACTAATAAATGAATTCAACAAAGCAGCAGGATGCAAAATCAACACCTGTAAATAAAAGCATTTCTGTATATCAGTGATAAATCCTTTGAAAGGGAAACAAAGAAAACAATAGCCACAAAAAATATTTGAGAATGAACTTGAATAGGCAGAATTAATATCGTCAAAATGACCATACTACCAAAAGCACTATACAGATTTAATGCAATTCCAATAAAAATCCCAATGACATTCCTCTTAGAAATAGTAAAAGCAGTCATGAAATTCATCTGGAAAAATAAGAGACCCAGAATAGCTAAAGCAATCTTTATAAAGAAGAGGGAAGCAGGTGGCATTCCTATACCAGACCTTAAACTATACTACAGAGCAACAGTAACAAAAACAGCATGGTATTGGCACCAAAGTAGACTGGTAGATCAATGGTACAGATTAGAGAACACGGAGACAAACCCACATAACTACAGTTATCTTATACTAGACAGAGGTGCCAAAAACATACATTGGAGAAAAGATAACCTTTTCAACAAATGGTACTGGGAAAACTGGAAATCCATATGCAACAAAACAAAATTAAACCTCTATCTCTCACCATGCGCAAAACTCAACTCAAAGTGGATCAAAGACCTAGGAATTAAAACAGAGACGTTTTTAGAAGAAAAAGTAGGCCCAAATCTTCATCATGTTGGATTAGGCCCCAACTTCCTTAATAAGATTCCTACAAGGATTAATATCAAAAATCAGTAAATGGGATGGATTCAAACTCAAAAGCTGCTTCTCAGCAAAATAAACAATCTGTGAGGTGAATAGAGAGCCTACAATTTGGGAACAAATTTTTACTACATATACATCAGATAGAGCACTAATCTCTAGGATATATAAAGAATCCAAAAATCATAATACCAAAAAAAACGAAAATAAATGGTCCAAGGAACTGAACAGACACTTTTCAAAAGATGATATACAATCAACAAATATATGTTCAACATCATCTCTAGCAATTAGAGAAATGAAAATCAAAACTATTCTAAGATTTCATCTCACTCCAGTCAGAATGGCAGCTATTATGAAGACAAGCAGCAATAAATGTTGTAAAGATATGGGGAAAAGGCACACTCATACACTGCTGGTGGGACTGCAAAATGGCACAGCCAATATGGAAAGCAGTATGGAAATTTCTTGGAAAACTGGGAATGGAACCACTTTTTAACCCAGCTATCCCACTCCTTAGTCTATACCCAAAGGACGTAAAAACAGCATACTAGAGGGACACAGCCACATCAATGTTTATAGCATCACAATTCACAATAGCTAATCTGTGGACCCAACCTAGATGACCTTCAGTTGATGACTTGATAACAAAAATGTGGTTATATACACAATGGAATACTATTCAGCATTAACAGAGAATAAAATCATGGCATTTTCAGGTAAATGGATGGAGTTGGAGAATATAATGCTAAGTGAAGTTAGCCAATCCCAAAAAAACAAATGCCAAATGTTTTCTCTGATATAAGGATACTGATTCATAATGGGGTTGGTGGGGGGAGCATGGATGAATTAGACAAACGCTGGATAGAGCAAAGGGAAGGAAGGGAAAGGGAGGGGGCATGTGGGTAGAAAAGATGATGGAATGTGATGGTCATCATTATCCTAAGTACCTGTATGAAGACACAAATGGTGTGACTATACTTTGTGTACAACCAGAGATATGAAAAATTGTGCTCTATATATTAATATGAATTGTAAATTCATTTTTCTATCATTCATAACGAATTAGAATAAAATAATAATATTTTATTTATATTGCATTATATAACTCTATATTGCTGTTATATAGAAGTAAATTATTTTTACTTTTGATTTTACAAACAAGACTTATTAACTTTAATGTTTTCATAGATCATGTCATTTGGATTTTCTAGGTAAAATAACTTTATGCTGTCAAGTGATATAGTTAAATATGAAATAACCTTGAACATACTTTTCTTGTTTTAATTTTCTCTTTCTTTTTGATTCACTGTAACTTTAATACATATCTGTCCTATTTGCCTTAGTTTAGTCTCCAGATTTATGTCTTTCTTCATTTCAGAATTTTTTTTCCATACTGCCTTTAAATATTCTTTTTGTTTTCATCTATCTTTCCCAAGAACATTAATTATGTGTTTGCTGACACTCTATGTTCAATTTATATGTCTATTATTCTCTTCTTAACTCTTAATTGTTTGGGTTCATTCCTCTGGTTATACTGCTAACAGATTAGATTTTATTTTTTGTTATTGCTAACATGGCTTTCATTTGTTTCATAATTTTATTTTTTCCTTTTATGTGTTTTTCATTTTTAATGATTTTATTTATATTTCCCCTGCCCTGACATCTCCCACCCTGCTTTATGTCTCTTCTCTTAGTATCTCTTTCTAGGTTTCCTTTGTCTTATTTTTGGCTATTTTAATGGTGAGCTCAAATTTTTTATAGTTAGTTTAAAATCACAGGAAAAATTAATTGGAATATTATTAGGACACCTATCCTCCACTGAATTTGCAGTGTTTCATATTGTCCTGTGGCATCAATGCATAGATCCCATGTGTATTACTAACTCCACTTTCACTGGGAGCATTTAATGGGAGATCTATTGTAAGGATCCCACCAGCAGAGATCATTCAACTCAGCCACAGTGGGTCGACTCAAAAAGCCCTCAACTGTCTAGCCCCCTGTAGGTTTTTCTTTGAGTATTCTCTCTTATCCTTATTTTTGGGTTCTCTTCACTGCAACCTTCATAAATGAGTGTCCCTGTGGCTCAGCCTTGAGATGTCCTCCCTTCTAGTCTTTTGTTTTCCAAAAGATCTCATCTAATTTCAGAATTATAAATGCTATCAATGTCTCAAAGCCTTGATCAATTTCAGGATCCTCAGACTTTTATATCCTAACATCATCTCAGTAATTTCCACAAGGGTATGAAAGGCATTTCAAATTCCATAGGCTCCAAGACCTCTGCTTCTTTTGCTTCCACTATTACATGCCTCTCTGTGTACAATGAATCCAGCTCTGCAAATGTCAACTCTGTCCTTCTTGTTACTCAGATATTGATAAGGTTGGAATACTGGTTTCCCAATATTGGTATGTTGGAACCTAATAGCATTAGGGAGTGGGGCATTTGAAGCATGATTAAGTCATGAGGTCTCCACCCTCACATGTGAGATTAGTGCCCTTATAGAACACGTTGAAGGAAGAAGCTACCTTGCTCGTACACCATGTGGGCACACAGAAAGAAGACAACCTCTATGAGGAACAGACCATCACCAGCAGCAAGCTGGTGCCTTGATCTTGGACTTACCAGCCCACAGAACTGTAGGAAATGAATTTCTGGTGTTTATAAATTATACAGTCTAAGATATTTTGTTATAGAAATAAGAACAGACAGAACTTCAAAGTCACCTCTCTTCCCATCATCTTATATATTTAAATTATTTAAAAATCCTTAAAATATATTCAGATTCCAACCACACTGTATCCCCTCAAATACACCAGTGATATCCAACCTGATTAATCTGTGATTCTTATATTGCCTAAGTTGACCTTCTGCAGAAAATTGGCCATCAAGCAGGCAACACAATTCTTTCAAAATAGAGGTAAGATCAAGCCTTGCCTAAGTTCCTGTTTCATTCAGACTGACACAAGGTCCAGGGCTAAAAGTCCTCCATGGTTGGGGTTCCTTCTCAGTCCGTGAACCCAACTTCTGCCATTCTACCCTGTATGCTGTCCCTCATACTCCTAAACCCTGTTCCCCCTACTCTTGCATCTCCAGTCCCCAGTGCAGTCCCCTGTGATGTCTTCTTCTGTATCACCTTGCATCCCTCTCAGTGGGCACTTGGGATCAGGAATGCTTCTGTAAGCTGCTATTCCACTTACCCCAACCAACTCACTCACAAACACATATACACATTGTTGGACTAGGTCACAAGTTTCTGAATGGATCATCTATTTTTGCAAAATTCTGCATGTTACAAAATAACTGTAGAGGAATGGGGGTATAGGTTAGCAGTAGAATGCTTTCCTGGCATTTGTGAAGTTCTGGGTTTGATCCCCAGCACTGCAAAAAGACCAAAATAACTGTAGATAATTTCAAGTGGTTTTTGCGGTTTTGTTTTGATTTTATCACTGTTTCACTAAGTTTATCCCCTTCTCCCAGGGTTGGCATATTTGTTATTACTTCCTACTTTCAGTAATGAATATTCATCTGCCTGCTTTGCATTCTATTGTTTCCAGAGAGGAATGTGTGGTAAAAAATATTTATACTTGCTCACATTATGCCATTTTAAAGGAGAGAATCACATATATATTTTTATTCATATAAAGTGTTGAATTCACACTCATTTCTTCATCATTCATGTTTCATCATCACTTAAATTAAAAAAAAATTAAAAACAGTTCATATCTTCAAGCACAAACACATAGCAATTTTTTGGTACCAAATCAGTTTTTACTTCATGCCTATAATCTTGTTTAAACACAAATTAATAGCTTTTAGAATACGTAAATCTTATAAAAATTGAAGTATACTAAATTATATACAGAGATAGTTAGTAACATGTCTATATTTGTGTTAGTCAGCCTTTTATTGGTGTGACCAAAATACTTAACAAGACTAAGAGAATAAAATGTTTATTTTGGGCTCACAGTGTCAGAGGTTTAGTGCAAGGTCAGAGCTCCATTTTTCTGGGCCCAACATGAGGCCAAACTTCATGGCAGAAGGGCATGACAGAGGAAAGCTATTCAGCTCATGGCAGCCAAAAAGAGAGAGAGAGAGCACAAGGAGCCAGGGACAGGATATAATAATCCCCAAGGGCACAGCCTTGGTGACCTACTTCTTCCAGCCTTGCCCCATCTTCCTGTAGTTACCACCCCATAATCTATTAAAATTATCAATCTATCAAATGGATTAATCCACTGATTAGGTTACAGCTTTCATAATCTAACCATTTCACCTCTGAAAATTCCAGCATTGCCAAATGAGCTTTTTGGAGGACATTTTATATTCAAAAAATAACAGCATTCAAATGAAGTGCTAGAAGAAGCTTGAAAAATTGCCTTACACAGGTCAATAAATTCTGAATAACCTTCAAAAATACAATTTAGTACTGTAAATATAAACAGTATATTTACACAGGCATGCTTACATAGTCCATGTGATTTGATCTACTTAGTTACATTATTAACTCGCTGCCATTTCCTTTTAGCACTGAGCTTTAATTAGACACAGCAACTCCCATTGGTCCCTAATCAGGTGAAGAATCAGGAACATGGGGTGACAGCATATGAAAATAGCATGGACTTCTGGTTCCAGCTTCAAAATATGAAGAACAGGGAAGTTGTCACTCCTGTCTTTACAAGAAGTTATCTTTAAAAACAAGGAATTTGTCTTTATAAACCAAAAATCAACTTTTGGGGAGATCCAACAGAAAAATGAGATTTTCATGAAAACCCACCATTTCAGCATCCACAGAATCAAGTGCTTCCAGAAAGATATATCACACGAAATATGCTCCCCTGGAGCAAAGCTGCAGGAAGTCATGAGATAGTAGAAATGCTAAAGTAGTAATTTTGACAGATTTCTGGAAGCCAGCATGAGAGTGAGAAGCTCCTGAGGGCAGCAGTCCCAGGACAGGGAGTGGAGGGTCACCAAGACCTACATAGGCTTTTCTTCAAGTTCCCACTAGGTTCTCAATGGGAGGATCTGAGAAAGCTCTCCAAGTGCTCTTGAAAAGCAGGGGAAGTGTATCGATCATAAAACCTTTCCAGCATGCTCCAAACTGTCAAGTTTACTGAAACCAGAGAATAATCCAGTAAACTATTCAGATCCCATAAAGCCTAGGGAGATTGATGATGACATGTATTGTGGTGTCCTGGTTAGGGTCCTCAACAAGAAGAATATTATGGGGAAAAAGTGAAGGAAATCTAGATACTATGAAGGAAATTTAGATACTTTTACTTCATTAAAATGTATCATTATTAGTTCTTTGTTTTGTACATGTTCTATAATAATTTAAAGAGATACTACAGGGGAGCTGGGTGTGGGATGCATAGGAACTCTATGCTGTTTATATCTTTTCTGTAAATCTAAAACTGTTCGAAAATAAAAGGCTTATTTATTTTTTTGGTTTTTGTACTGGGGATTGAACTCAGGGGCACTCAACCACTGAGCCACATCCCCAGCCCTATTTTGCATTTTAGTTAAAGACAGGTTCTCACTGAGTTGCTTAGCACCTTGCCATTGCTGAAGCTGGCTTTGAACTTGTGATCCTCCTGCCTCAGCCTCCTGAGCCACTGGGATTACAGGTGTGTACCACCATGCCTGTTTCTTATTTAAACTTTAAAAATAGCATGGCTCAACAATAATTCCAGTCTAATTATTGCAGATTTTTAAAAAAATCAATGTTCACGTTAATTGGACTGAAGAAAACATTTTTATAATTTGTCTATGTCTGAATGAGGTATTTATGAAGTGGAAGTATATGCTTAATTATCCCTCATTATTTCTTATGGGGAGCGACTCTCTTCTACTCCACTTATACCAGGTGAGGCTGTCTATCATTGCTGTTGGCCTTTTCAATGATGACTATATAATCTACTCCTGGTCAATCAGCACTACCTATTCATTTGTCTATGGTAATTGCAAATTAATAACTTTATTCAGCAATATTTTTTAATGTAATTGCTAAATGTTGGTTGTGGGATGGCACGAAAGTGTGCAGCCTCTGGAAGCTACAGAGCTAATTCAGTCAGGCTTAACATCTGGGAACTCCACCCGGTTTTCAAAGAAAGATCAGAGAGAAAATCCTGAGAGTCTCCACATGCAGTTACCTGTGGAAGAGCAACAGCATCCATTGCTACAACTGCACACAGGCCCATATCCTAGGGACCCTGGGAACAAATGTCTCAGTATGTGCAGGAAAGGGCAACAAAAACTCATTAACTAGGGCAGTGGTGGAAACCTACTACAACTATGGCAGAAAGAAGACTGGAAGATACAGAACACTTCGCCCCTGAGAGAGAGGAAGGAATACTTGGCAGGTCCAGAATCTCATCTGGAGGAGAAACAGGAAGACTTGTGAAGGTAAGACCTCAAGAATCAGGTTTGCAAATCCTGCCTATGGCTGGGTCTTACTTAAAACATCAGAAAACTCCCCACTTTTCCCTGCTTCAACCACCAACACAATATTAAGCATAAAGTAAAAACCATAGTATAGTCCAGTTGGAGTTGCAAGAGAAAAAATGTTCTCTGGGAAGAGTGCAATGGGAAGATGCAAAGCCAAGCCATAAAAAAATCAAGACGGAAGCAAACTTCAAATGTGGCTTAACTTCTGACAAAATAAACAAAAAACATGGTGAGAGAGATGAAGCAAGCCTCTGAAGGGCACATCAGCAGAGTGATTACAGCCAAAGAAAGAACCACCAGGTGAACAGAAATTATCCAATGTGTTTATAAAGTGAAATGTGAGTTTAAAACATCAGAAAAGAGAAACAAAAGCTGGGGGGGAGGGTGGGGAACACTCTCTAGTATAGGTATAATTCAAAACCCAGAATAAAAATAAAAAGAAAATGGAGTTTTGAAGACATAAAAGCTGAAATTTTGTGAAACTATGAGAGAGACCAAACCACAGATCCAAGAAGCTCAAACATCAGAAAGGATGAGTACCTAACAAACAGCAGCAACAAGAGCAAATATAAAATATACCAAGGTGTTTCATATTGAAGCTGATAAAAATCAGACACAAAGGAAATATTTTGAAAGCAGCTAGAGGAAAAGAGATGCATTTTCTGCAGAAGAGCAAAGATAAGATTTGTAGGAGAATTTAGAAATCACACAAGAAAGATGATTATGGGATAAAATCTTCAAAGTTCTAAAATAAAAAAAGAAAATGTCAAGTCAGGATGAATCTCAGTGAGAAAAAAAACTTATCAAAAGTGAAAGTGACATAAAAACTTTCTCAGATAAACAAATACTGAGGGAATTCATCAACCCTGGATCTAATCAACAAGAACTGAAAAAGGAAAATTTTCAGAGAAAAAGAATACTATTTATTTAGAAACTTGCACCCATGCAAAGAAATTAATAATGTTGGAGATGCAATAAATGAATGTATTGAATTGTCTTTAAAAATAATTTCTTAGAGCAAAAATGATAATATACTTTATGTTTATTACACAAAAAAGTGTAATATGTATTCACAATTGTCCAAGAAATACAAGGAAGAAATTGAGAATAAATTGTTATAGGTTATATATATATATATATATATATATATATATATATATATATATATATATATATATATATATATATATTT
>NW_026000229.1:2333473-2340635 GCF_001458135.2 Marmota marmota marmota | reverse complement strand
ATATATATATATATATATCTCAGCATAATATTATTTGAAAGTCAACACAGATTGTTAATATTTAAGTCCTAGCATGATCATTAAAGCATTTTTTAGAATGGTTATTGTGTTAGTCAGCTCTTCATCATCATGACCAACATGCCTGCAAGAACAACTTAGAGTAGAAAAAGTTTATTTGAGGCTCAAAGTTTCAGATGGTTAGTCCATGGTCAGCCAATTTCACTCTTCTGGGCCAGAAGTGAGGCAGAACATCATGGGAAAAAGGCATGGTGGAAGGGCATGGTGGAAAGACATGGTGGAAGGGCATAGTGGAAGGGCATGGTGGAAAGACACGGAGGAAGGGCATGGTGGAAGGGCACGGTAGAAAGGCATGGCAGAGGGAAACTTCTCAGGACATGGTAGCCAGGAATCAGAGAGAGAGAGTAGGGGACACAGGGAAGATGAAACCTTTCAGGGCCTACCCCTAGTGACTCATCTTCTTCAGCCTTACCCCACCTTCCTACAGTTACCAGTCCATTCAAACTAAGATGTACAGGTAAGGTTACAGCTATCACAATTCAGTCATTTCACATCCAAATGTTCTTGCATTAACACAGAAGCTTTTAGGTGACATCTCATATCCAAACCATTACAATTATAAAAAAGAAGTCAGGGGAGAAGATAAAATGGAAGCATAAAACTGCTTAATTAAATGCAAAGAAAGTAGGAAAAGGGGGACACGGAAAGAAAAAGCTAATGTAGAAAATTAAACTACCAAGATGATATATTAACCACTTTATATACTGAAGAGTATATACACAGAAGAGCTAAATACACAGATTGTCAGCTTTGAAAAGAAAACAAGAACTGAACTATATGCTACATAATAGCCACTTTCAGCACAAAGGTACAGTTAGGTTAAAACTAAAAAAAAAAAAATCACTTAGGGAAATGAATACCATGCAACATTAAGCAAAGGAGAGCTGGAGTCAAATTAATTTTGAACAAGGTAGGCCTCAGAACATGGGATATTTTTAGGAATAGAGATGTTACATAATGGTAAAGTCATGAGGAATTCTACAAGACAATGTAACAGTCTTTGATTCTTATCAACAGAAACTTAAAATACATGAGAATAAAACAATAGATTTGAAAAGAGAACAGATGAATATGTAAATATAGTTGAAAAATTTAAGTCTTTCTAAGTAATTGAAAGAACAAATAATCAGAAAATTTGTAAGTACATGTGAAATAGACCCCTTTAAAATTCAAACCAGTACCTGATAACTGCTTTTACTTTATCATGCTTCAGAGGCGGCCAAGGAAGCTGAAAACTGACTATTCTCAGGCTACTTAAACCTGTGTATGTGTATTTCTGTCTTTTGTTCTGCTGGGCCTCCTATTGTCTTATTAAAGCTTTTCATGACTGAGTCCCCCAAAGATAGAGATTTGAGTCTAAACTCCTCTGTTTCCCCAAAGCTGGCTTTGAATAAACCTGTTCTCACCAATCTATTTCCTGTGTTTTAGTGGAATAACCAGTGTTAAGGCCTTTCTCCCACAGATAGTTTTGATAAACTGGTGGCCTGGAATAAGGATCCTGTCCTTGAGCAGCATGGTTCAATCATCTATCAGATGGGCCTCTATCAAAAAAAAAAAAAAAAAAGACAAAATTTATCTGCACTTTATATATTGAGTCTGGCTTTTAAAACTAGCAAATGATAAATCTAAGCTTCGAAATTTTCTTGTATGCACCTACCTGTTTACATGATTATACATGGTTTGTTTACATGTTACCAAATTGGCTTATAAATAAATAAGCACATAGCTTGGAACCTGTTAAGTCAGCCCACATTCTCTCTGATACATACAGTTTTCATAAAGTAATTTAAGCATTTTGATAATAAGGATGTCTTTAAAACTTGGGAACACATTTTTTTTTTCTGGTCTTCTATCCAATGGGATATTTTTCTTTATAGATTTGAAATATACTGTTCATTTCTTTTTATGTATAACAACTTTTAGGGTTTTAGCCAAGAAATAACTTAAAACATTAACTGTGTTTGATTTCCATTGGTAATCTAAAGATAGCTGTTAAAGTAAGTAAGTTAGATAAATATGTAGGACAGGCATTTATAAACGTTCAATCAGTTTTGTTAAAATCCTTTATTTTTCTGCAAAGCCCATTACTAAAGGATTTTCCAACTAGAATGGATCATTACCAAATATGCTTATTTATGTGGCTTACTAATACCAACAAAACTAAAGGGGCTTCTTTGTAACAGGTGAGCTACTAATATTTTTCCTATCTATACATTGCTTATATTAGATTCTTGAAAATGTAATTTTATTTTGTTTTTACAGGAAAATATTGATTGAGAGTTAAATTGTAGGCTTTTTACACCTCAAATATCATTTATTTATTTATTTGATAAATGGGTAATGATTATATCTATGTGACATTCATTATTTGTCTGGAATATTAATTGTTAAATAGATTTAAAAATCCACAAGTGAGCATAGGAACTAAAATGTATAGATTGACTTTTGACCAAGTTCAAAACAGGTTTATAATTAAATATTATTTAAAACATATGGGCAGAATTCTCAAAGAATTTAATTTTATTTAGTATTTATTTTTTTGTTCCAGGTGTGAGATAAGATGAAGGAAATAACCAATGATATAAAATTCCAATAACTGACATATGGTTCCTGTTTCTGATTCCTAAAATAGCTCATTTTATAATGAGCTAAAATATTTTGGGTTGTTGTGGTTGTTGTAAATTGATCATATACCATAGCAGTACTTTCAGAAATGTATGTGTCTCTATCTTCATTCAATAACCTAAATGTCATGTGTACTTCCAGAATTTTGATTGCTCTATTCCATATATTGGATAAAAAAGAAATATGAATTCCCCTTCTCCCTCCCTTTCCCTCCCTCCTCTTTTCCTTGTTTCGTGGTAGTCTTCTTCTCAAGTTCTTCCTTCCTACTCTGTTTTGAGTCACCTCCCTTATATCAGAGAAGACATTTGGCATTTGTTTTTTAGGGATTGGCTAACTTTGCTTAGCATAATTTGCTCTAGTGCCATCCATTTCCCTGAAAACGGAAGGAGACCCTCATGGGTTCACAAAATACATATACGATGGTGTGAGGGGGAAGGGAAGAAAAAAAAAGATAAGTGTCACAGTAGAATGGGTAGAGAATAGTGATGTGAGGGGAGGGGAGGGGAGGCGGGGATAGGGAGGGCAGCAGAATACAACTGACTCTAGGATTGCTGTATGTATACACATGGATGTATAACCAATGTGATCCTGCAGTCTGTACACGTGGAAAAATGAGAATTCATACCCTATTTGAATCAAATGTATGATATGTCAAGATCATTGTATTGTCTTGAGCAACTAATAAAAAAATAAAGCTAAAAGTACACACATACAACACACACACACACAAAAAGAAATATGAAATATGATGTTTGATATGCTTTTAGGCATTAGCTTTTAAAACTAGTTTGCCTTATTAAATTTATTTCAAAACCCCTTAATTAGAAAACGTTCATGTTTATATACAGGCCCTTAATTTATGATTGTCAAAGTAAAATTGGTGTTAATTATCCCTCAGTTTAAACAGATTAAAAGTCTGCTTACAATTCTCTGAGAACTAACATCACTCCCTTTGCTAACCTAGAGTTAAAAATGAGTGTATGTGGTGTTCTATTCAGCAGGATGATCACTGCTTTCTTAAAATGTCTCCCAAAGTTGTTAAATAGATTTTGTTCTATATCTGATGTCAAAAGTCTAATTTGCTTCAATTAAATGTTGCAAAATCTCTTTCACCAAAAATTAAGATTTCATCTTTTTTTTTCAAGGTTTATATCATTTTAAATATCTTTTATTTCCTCCATTTTTTAATTACCTAAAGACAGATAATAATAAATTTTGATGTTTTTATTAATGCTTAAACTCTAGAGAAACTTAAAATAACTTTCAAGATGCATTTACAGGTGGATTCGACGGTTCAACAATGGCTGATCTATTCTTAGCAAAGCTTACAAAGAACTGGCCAAAACCAAAGATTTTAGCTATATAGCTTTACAATATTGAGAAGTGTCTCTTCAGGTCCTTGGCCCATTGATTGGGTTATTTGTTTTTTGGTGTTTAGCTTTTTAAGGTATCTTTCTCTTATCCCTAGTTTTTCCGGTGTTTTGAATATCAGTGGATGCTATATTTTGTTAAATGCTTTTTCTGCATTTATTTAGATAATCATATGATTCTTGTCTTTAAGTCTATTGATGCGATGAATTACATTTATTGATATCTGTATGTTGAACCAACATTGCAGCCCTGGGATGAACCTCACTTCATCATGGTGCATTATTTTTTAAATATGTTGTGTGCAATATGCCAGATTTTTATTAAGAAAATTTGCATCTGTGTTTATCAAGGATGTTTATCTGAAGTTTTCTTTCCTTGATATTCCTTTGTCTGGTTTTGGTGTCTGGGTGATACTAGTTTCATAGAATGAGTTTGGAAGGGTTACCTCCTATTTTATTTCATGGAATAATTTGAGGAATATTGGTGTTAATTCTTCTTTGAAGGTCTTGTAGAACTCTGCTGAAAATCCATCTTGTCCTGGGCTTTTATTAGTTGGTAGGCTTTTGATGGCATCTTCTATTTCATTGCTTAAAATTGATTTGTTTAAGTTGTGTCTGTCCTCCTGGTTCAGTTTGGTAGATTTATACAAATTTAATGTAATAATTTGTTTTAAATTCTTAAGGCCAACATAATTCTAAATGGAGAAAAAATGAAAGCATTCCCTCTATAAACTGGAACAAGGCAAAGATACCCTCTTTCACTGCTTCTATTCAACATCATCCTTGAAACTCTAGCAAGAGCAATTTGACAGAAGAAAAAACTTAAAGGGATATGAATAGGAAAAGAAGAACTCAAACTATCCTTATTTGCCAATTATATGATTCCATATTTAGAAGACTGAAAAAAAAATCCACCAGAAAAGCTCATAAATGAGTTTGGCAAAGTAGCAGTATGTAAAATTAACACCCATAAATCAATTGCATTTCTATGTATCAGTGATGAATCAACTGAACAAGAAATTTGGAAAACTACCCTATTCAAAATAGCATCGAGAAAAAGTAAAATATTTGGGAATCAATCTAACAAAAGAGGTGAAAGACCCCTACAATGAAAACGACAGAACTCTAAGGAAAGAAATTGAAGAAGACCTTAGAAGATGGAAAGATCTACCATGTTCTTGGATAGGAAGAATTATCATTGTCAAAATGGCCATACTACCAAAAGATTTATACAAATTTAATGTAATAATTTGTTTTAAATTCCTATTAAGATCCAAGTGACATTCTTCATAGAAATAGAAAAAGCAGTCATGAAATTCATTTGGAAAAATAAGAGACTCATAATAGTTGAAGCAATACTTAGCAGGAAGTGAAGCAGGAGGCGCAACATCAGATCTTAAACTATACTACGGAGCTATAGTAACAAAAAAATGGCTACCTGTAGCCATTTGGTATAGAATAGAAGACACAGAGACAAACCCACATAAATATAGTTATCTCATACTAGACAAAGGTGCCATAAACATACATTGGAAAAAAGACAGCCTCTTCAACAAATGGTAGTGGGAAAACTGAAAATCCATATGCAGCAAAATGAAATTAAGCCCATATCTCTCACCATGCACAAAACTCAACTCAAAGTGGATCAAAGACTTGGGCATTAGATCAGAGACCCTGTGCCTAATCAAAGAAAAAGTAGGCCCAAATCTACATCATGTCATCTTAGGAACCAACTTCCTATACAAGACTCCTAAAGCACAAGAATCAACAAAAGAGATGGAATTAAACTAAAAAGCTTCTTCACAGCAAAAGGAACAATAAAGAATGTTAAGAGAGAGCTTACAGAATGGAAAAGAATCTTTGCTACCTACACCTCAGATAGAGCATTAATTTCCAGGATATATAAAGAACTTAAAAACAAACAAACAAAAAACTCAACACCAAAAAACCAAATGACACAATCAATAAATGGGCTAAGGAAATGAACACTTCACAGAATAAGAAATCTGATAGGTCAACAAATATATGAAAAAATGTTCAAAATCTCTAGCAATTATAGAAATGCAAATTAAAACTACTCTGAGACTTCATCCTACTTCAGTCAGAATGTCAATTTTCAAGAATACAAGAAACAATAAATGTTGGCAAGGATGTGGGGAAACAGGTGCATTTATACATTGCTGGTAAAGCTACAAATTGACGCAACCACTCTGTAAAGCAGTATGGAGATTCCTCAGAAAACTTGGAGTGGAACCACCATTTGAACCAGTTATCCCACTTCTTGGTTTATACCCAGAGGACTTAAAAATCACTATACTACAGTGACACAGCCATATCAATGTTTATAGAAGCTCAATTCACAATAGCTAAACTATGGAACCAACCTAGGTGCCCAAATTAATGGATAAAGAAAATGTGGTACGTATACACAATGGAAAATTACTCAGCCTTAAAAAAGAATGAAATTATGGCATTTGCCAGTAAATGGATGGAAATGGAGAATATCATGCTAAGTGAAATAAGCCAATCCCCCCAAACCAAAGGCCAAATATTTTATCTGATATGTAGATGCTAACTCACAATAAGGAGTGGGGATAGGGAAAAACAGAACCCTTTTGGGTTAAACAAAGGGGAATGAAAGGAAGGGAGGCGGAAAGGGATTAAAAAAGATAGTAGAATGATTTGAACATTACTTTCTCATATGCATATATGAATACATGACCAACGTAATTCCATATCATGTACAACCAGAAAAATGAAGTTATACTCCATATATATATAATATGTCAAAATAATTTTACAGTCATGTATAACTAATAGAAACAAATTTTAAAAATGATTCTGTTTTATCAAGATAATTTCCTAGAGCCGCCCCCTCCCCCAGCGCTGACAAGGTAGAGGGAACTGTGACCATCCACAGAGCAGGCCCAGCGGCCTGCTGAGGGGCAGAACCGCCCCCCACCCCCAGCGCCTGCCAGGTAGGCGGAACGGTGACCACCGGCAGAAAAGGCCCAGTGGCCCACGGCTGAACAGAGCTTCCAATCACTCCTGCAAGGTAGGCGGGCCTGCGACCCACCAGCAGAAGAGGA
>NW_026000229.1:2320613-2329872 GCF_001458135.2 Marmota marmota marmota | reverse complement strand
ACTCAGTGGTTTAAAACAGCACAGATTTAGGGGAGGGGAGAGGTGGGGAGGGGGGAGGGTGGAGGATGGGAAAGGCAGCGGAGCACAACAGACACTAGGATGGCAATTTGTAAATCAATGGATGTGTAACTGATGTGATTCTGCAATCTGTGTATGGGGTGAAGGTGGGAGTTCATAACCCAGTTGAATCAAAGTGTGGAATATGATATGTCAAGAAATTTGTAATGTTTTGAACAACCCACAATAAAAAATTAAAAAAAAAAAATTGAAGAAAAATATTTTAAGTCAAAAAAAAAAAAAAAAGATAATTTCCTATGTTTTATAATGATTTTGTTAGGTTTTTGATTGCTTAACAGAAAATTAAGTCCTACAAGGGTTATGTTTATTCAAATCTTTTCTGGTTCTAAAGTTTTTGTGTATAACTTTGATTAACTGAATTACTAGTTTTACAAAGATGTGATATGTTTTACTGAAACAAATGTTCTAAAGCTTTAGATATCTTATAGTCCAAATACAATGTTGCAATTTATGATTGTTGTATTAACATCTAGTAGAGGTAAAGCTAAAGTGTTTTGCTAAGTTGCTAAACTCTGTGTAGTAATTACATACCATATTTATTAGTTGTAGTCATTTTAGATAATGTGAGCCATGTTTATAGTTAATAAGGGGTGATTCTGCTTTGTTCTTATTCCACCTCAAGACAAATTTAAGGTAGAAGATTTTCTATAAGTTATGTACAAAACTGGTTAAAGGGCTCTTTTCAGTTGTAGTGTTTGCATTATGACTTTATTTACAAAATCCAATATTTTATAAATATATATTATATATAACATGTGTATATAATAACATGTATATGTTATTAATTGGTAAAATGGAGGTAGGATAGAAGAAATATGGGTAAGTAGAAAAGGAGACAAATAGGAGGAAAGCGGGACTGTAGTTTTAAATTTAAACTCCTTGAATGCACTTACCTTCATCTCAGGCTTCTTTTCCTCTGGGCTTGAATTCTTAAAAGGTCCAATAAATCTTCGAGTACTGCAAATCCAGTTAATTAGTGCCTATATGCCTTCTTTGCTTACGGAATGTGTTTTAGACTAATTAAAACAAACCTAGAGAGAAACATTGTTAGAGACCAAAGATTTTATGGGCATAGTCCAAACTCTATTAACTAGATGACACCAGCCTGACATTCTGAGAAGAACCAGATCTGTCCTGCTCCTTGCTCCACAGTCAATGGAACCCAGCTCCTTTAACTGACACCACTCCTTTGTGCTCCTCATATCCATCATTTACAAGGTTTCCTTTAAAAGAAGTCTGAGACACTGGCAGCACATCTCACTCTATAGTGCCGTACTCTCTCAACTTTGAGTAGGTGTCCTGCTCTATTATTTTCTTTCCTGACTAAATCTCTGCTTGTGCCTCTTTTGATGCATCCTGCAATTCCTTTGTGTGGTGTAAGGTAAGAACCTGCTAAGGCTGATTTGAGGTCCCCCTTTTTCCTTCTGAGGACCTCCTTGGGTCCCATCCAGTGCAGAGTAACATTCATTCTTACAGCCTGTATTTGAAAATTTTTACAGTTCTGTAAGATATACCTGACTTCTAAAGATGTTATGGAAAACGGTGTTAAATTTTTTACCAGATGGTGATCAACCTTGATTTGCATAAGAAGAACCTAGCTAAAAGGCACTTTTTAGTGCAGATTTGACAGGATTGCTTTTCACAGAAAAGTTGGTTTTCTTTGATTAGATAAGAGTGATAGAACTACAGAGTTATGCTTACTAGTGCAAATTTGTTATACAAATGCATTGTTTTGCTCTTGTCAATGTTTTGTATTTTTTCTGGCCTAATAGCTAATTTTTCCAAAAACCTTCTAACCTTCTATTGCTTAAAATTTGACTAAAAGGTGTCTTTGGATGCTGACTCAAAAACTGTCACTTTTCCTCCAACATGGGGTCAAGACTCCTGCATCGTGGGGCAAAGATGCTTGACCGATAATCAGCAATATCTTCAGAGGAAATTGTTCAGGCATGGGGCCTCTCCTCAGGCCCCACTAAAAGCACACACTGGGAAAGTTATAGAAAGAGAGTTCTTAAAGAACTAGCAGTAAATTTCTTCCCCTAGGTGGAGCTATTAAATGTTTCAGACTTCATCTCCTTCAGGAATAGCACCTGACTCCTGTTTTTTAATTCCTTGGTGTGATCTACACACCTATCCAACAATAAATTGCCAACCAGATGACATGAAGCCGCTATTCCCTCAAGACTGAAGGATGATCTAAATGGAGTTGAGAATTTGAAACAGACCCCTTTAAAGTTAAAAGTAACTTCTTGACAACTGCTTTTACTTCCTCATGCTTATATGACCACCAAGGATTCTCAGGTTAACATAAATGCATATGTACATTTCTACCTCTTATTCCACTGGGCCTCCTCTTATAAAAGCTTTCAGTCTCCCCAAACCTAACAAAGATGGAGATTTAAGCCAAGAAGTTTTCTTTTATCTTACTCCAAGCTGGCTGTGAATAAACCTATTTTCCTTGCCAACCTATCTCCTGAATTTTAGAGGAACAACCAGTGGTAAGGCCTTTACATATGCATGTCCTTTGATAATGACAACCAATTGGACACAACTTAAAATTATAAAACATTCCAACTAAAACAGCAGAATACATGATTCTTAAATAGATATGAAACAGCTAGATATGAAATCAGATATAAAATCAGAACACATTCTGGACCAATAGTCAAAACAAATAAATTTAAAGAATGTAAATCATACAAAGTAGGTCTTTAAATTACAGTGAAAACTAAAAATCAATAGCAGAAAGATATCTGGAAAATCCCCAAATATCTTAAAATAAACCAACACATTTCTAGTCTTATGTAGGTCAGGGAATAAATCTCAAGGGGAATCAAAACATATTTTTAACTGGAAATTAAAATAAAATCAATCAAAATGTATGAGTACAATGCAAGTAAAAAACCACTGAGATGGAATTTGTAGCATTCAATGCACATGTTGAAAAGGAAAAGACCTCGAATCAAGAATCCAAGCTACCATCTTAAGAAACTAGAAAGAGAAAAGCAAATTTAAATCAAAGTTATCAGAGAAACTTAAAAAAATTAAGATTGCAGGATAATGAAATTTAAAAGAAAAGCAATAAAAATAGTCAATAAGATCAAAAGCTGCTTCTTGCAAAAAAATCAATAAAGCCAACCTATTAGTTATATATGGCTTCAGATCAATCACAAACTTAGTGACTTAAGAAAACAAGTGTTATTAACAGCTGTCCAAGCAGAGATTGCCAGATTCTCCACTGAGCACATCAAAAGCAGGAAATCAGCGTATCAGCTGGGCTGTGTTCTCCTCCAGCGGCTCCAGGGGAAAGACTACTTCTAAGCTTGTTCAAAATTCAGATTATTGGCAGAATTCAACTCCTTGTGACTGAATCCCTTGTTTCCTTACTGGCCATCAGCCATGGGTTTCACTCAGCTCCCTGATTCTTAATTCTTTACCATATGGCTGCTTCCATATTTAAATCAACAAGTGCACACCGCATCCTTCCTGTGCTTCCAATCTCTGAATTCCCCTTCTAGAACCGGTCAGTGAAGACTCTGTACAGGGCCCATGTGATCAAGCAAGGCCTGAACAGATGATTTTCATGTCTTATATTCATCCCAGAAAATTCTCATATTCATATCTCAAATCCTATTCAAGCCAACAAGAGCACACCAAATCCTTCTGGTGCTTCCGATTTCTGAATTTCCCTTCTGGGGCCAGTCAAGAGAAGACTATTTATAAAAGACCCACGTGATCAAGTCAGGCCCATCCAGATGATTTTCAAATCTTATTTCAACTTTGCCATACAACATCACTGAATCAAGAGAATAAAATCATCCAGTTCACAGTGTGGAAGATCATGTAGAGGTGAGAAATCCTGCAGGCCATCTTGGAATTCCCCCTGCCATAACTGATAAACTTCGAGATGGTCTGAACAAGAAAAAAGAGATAAGATACTAATTAGCAATAGCAGGAATGAAAGGGCAACGTTACTGGATGACAAGGAGAAAAATGCCGAAGAAACAATGCCACGCCTGCCGAGTCTGACTGGGCACAAAATCTCGAGCCACTCAAGCAGGAACAAACTTTATTTTTGAAACTGCCGCCAATGCCCAGTAGGCTCCGGGGAAATATGCCAACCGACAGACGCATCGTTCTCCCGGACCCCAACAGGAAGTCCCTCCTCCGGAATTCCCTCCTACCGCACTTCCCCAACCAATGGGAACTCTCCAGGAGTCCCGTAGCAGGCCGAGGTGGACAGCAGGAGTCCAATATCCATATGAATGCAGATCTTAACATAATCATATCATCTCAATGGCTTGTTGGAGTCACCTTTCAACCAAAAATGCCATGCATCATATTACTTGGCTGTGGCTCTTAGCATATGCCAACTATTCAGGCAAAATGAAAGACACAAACTACCAAACTACCAAAACTAAGTCAAAAAGAAATAGGTAAACTAAATAACCTATTCCTATTAAAGAAGGTCTTACATTTCATATAAAGGCCTTCTACAAATACAAGTCCGATCACAGATGGATTCACAAGCCAGTTCTACTAAGCACCTAAGGAAGAGAGAGAACCAATTCAGTATAAGTTTTTCCAGAAAAAAGAACAAAAGGAAGTTTTACCCAACTTCTGATATTAAGCCTGACTTACCAAATAGCAAAACCAGACACTGTTATTGTCTGAAAAACAGGCTAATATCCTTTATTAATATGGATGCAAAAATCAACAGAATAAGGACAAACTGAATCTGGCCACACACACACACACACGCATACATATGCATACATATGTTACGCATGTCATGACAAGTGGGGTTCATCTCAGGAATGTGAAGCTGGGCACATTTTAAAAAATCAGTGTAAACACAACATAGTAACTGACTAAATAGGAAGCATTATATGATCATTTAGGAAATGCAGACAAAGATTTTGCTGAAATGAAATATCCATTTATAGTTAAAAAGTCTTAGTAAACTAGGAATGGGAAGAAGCTTCATTAACCTATAAAGGGCATCTATAAAAATACTACACCTAACATCATCTCCTCTAATTGATTATAGGCAAGGCTTAGTGATTCACTGCCATCTAGTAGAAAATTAAAAAGGAAAAACTTTACAGTGGAAAAATCTGGTGGACAACATCTTAATCAAGTGGTCAAGGGAGCATTTCTAGAAATAAGTAATGTTGATAAGATGTAATCCCATATGATATAGGAAGAGTCTAACATGAGAGAAACATCAGGTTCAACTTGAGGACATTCTATAAAACATTTCAAAATGTTGAAATATTCAATATTCAGAAGTGTCAAAGAACAGTTCAAAAAATTTAATGGAATAAAGTGGGGAGGAGAAATCTACCTGTTTTGAAACTGTAACAATCAGGATTGTGTGGCAATAATGAAGGGATGAATAGAAAAATCAATGGAAAACGAGAAGCTCAGCAATAGACTCATACAAATATACATGCTTTATTTTTTATTGACAATAACTGTACATATTTTGCGGTACAGTGTGTTGTTTCAAAATATGTAAACAATATGTAATGGTCAAGTTTGAATAATTAGCATATCTTGTTATACAAAGAACTCTCAAAATTCAACAGTAAAAAAATTAAATGATCCATTATAAAATCATCAGAAGTCAGAGACATTTCAGTCAGGAGGATAGAAAGACAGCAAATAGCACATGTGAAGATGTTCATTATCATGTCATTAAGGAAATTACAAATTAAAACCATAATGACAAATTACTATATACCTATCAGAATGACTGAAATAAAAAAGAGTGACAAATGCCAGTGAGGATCATTTATACATTTTATACATTGCTGACTGAAGTATAAAATGATTCAGCTACTTGGGACATCAATTTGATCGTCTCTTAAAAAAAAGCACACACACTAAGCATATAACTACTTTATGACTCAGGTTTGAACCCCTGACCATTTACCCCAGAAAATGAAAATTTATGTTCATATAAATAATTATATATCTATTCTTTTAGAAACTTTATTTGTAATAGCAAAATCTATAAATAGTCCATATTTCCTTCAATGGGTGAATAATTCAAGAAATCGAAGCACAACAGCATAAGATAATGATGATGATGATGATGATGATGTCGTCATCATCAAGGAATAAATCTGACCAAACAGATGAAAGACCTCTACAATGAAAACTACAGGATACTGAAAATAAAAATAGAAGACACCAGAAAATGGAATGATCTCTCATGTTCTTCAATAGCAGAGTTAATATTGCTAAAATTATGGCCATAATTACCAAAAGTGATCTATAGATTCAATGCAACCTCCATTAAAATACCAATGCCATTCTTCACAGTCTGTTTTAGGAAAGAAACAGTCCTAAAATTCATATGGAAGAATAAAAGACCCAGAATAGCTACTCCTGAGCAAAAAGAACAATGCTAGAGGCATCATAGTATTTGACTTCAAACTATGCTACAGAGCAGGAGTAACACTGTATAGCACTGGTATTAGAACAGAAACACAGACCAGTGGAACAGAAGACAGAGACAAACCCAACACAGATAAAGTAATCTGATCTTTAGCAAAGGTGCACCAATACATATCAGAGAAAAATATGTTGTCTTTTTAACAAATGGTGATGTGAAAAAATGAATATTAATATGTAGAAGAATGAAACTAGATCCCTATCCCACCCTACATAAAAGTCAATTCAAAGTGAATCATAGACCTAGGAATTAGATTAGAAACTTTGCAAATGCTAGCAGATAACCTAGGGAAAACACTCCAACACATAGGCTCAGGCAATAACTTTCTCAATAGGACTCCTAAAGCTCATAAAATAATGCAAGGATTAATAAATAGAATGGCATCAAATTAAAACACTTCTTCACAGCCAAGGAAACAAGAGAGTGAAGAGAGCCTATAAAATGGGAAAAATATCTTTGCCATCTACTCTTATGAGAGAGGATTAATATCCAGAATACATAAAAGATTCCAAAAGTTAACACCAAAACAAAAAAACCCCAAATAATCCAATTAATAAGTGTGCAAATGAACTTAACAGATATTTATCAAAAGAAGAGATTCAGATGGCCAATAAATATTTGAAAAACCATGTTCAACATCTTTAGCAATCAGGGATGTGCAAGTCAGAACTACACCAAGATTTCATTTCAATCCAGTTGTAATGGCAATCATCATGAATACAAGTAATAATAAATGCTGACAAAGATATGGGAGAAAAGATACACTTATACATTGTAGGTGGGACTGTAATTTAATGCACCCATTATGGAAATAAGTATGGCAGTTCCTCAAAATACTAGAAACGAAACCCACCTATGACCCAGCTATACCACTCTTTGATATTTATTCTAAAGGATTAAAAGCAGCATACTTGTGTGTGCAGCAGTACAATAGCCAAGTTATGGAACCAGACTAGGTGTCTTCCAATAGATGATTGAATAGAGAAAATGTAGCATATACATAGACTAGAGTTTCATTTAGCCATAAAAAGAATGAAAATATGTCATTTGCATTAAACTGGATGGAATTGGAGAACATTATGTTGAACAAAATAAGCCTGAAAGAAAGTCGAGGGTCATATGTTCTCTCTCATATGTAGTAGCTTGAGAGAAAATAAATTAAAAAGAGATCTCATGAACATAGGGAGACTAGAAAATTTGAAAAAGGGAATCAAGGGAGGTAGGAAGGAAGGAAATGGGGGAGGTACTGGGAAATGAAATTGATCAAATTAGGTGTGTGCATGTAAGAACATGTTACAATGAATACCATTATTATATGCAATGCACAAATAGAAGATTTTAAAAATGCAACATGGCCTCAAATACTTTCAAGAAAGGAAAGAAGGAAACTGGTATATTTATACTATGGAACACTACTTAGTAATAAAAAGAAACACTTTATTGTATAATGAATCCCTTGGATGAATTTCCAGAAAGTTATCCTGAGTGAAAAAAAATTAAGCCTCAAGGTTCTGTTTTGTATGATTCCATTTATATAGCATTCCTTATATGATGATATAGAAATGGAAGCAGATTGATGATGGTGGATGAGCATTAAGCAAGTGAGTGAAGGTGGGAGGGAGGCAGGTATCATGCAAAATGAATTCTTGACTGGATTCATGCAAATATCCTGGTTGTGATACACTTTATTTTCTCCAGAACATGATCATTGGGGCAACTAGTTAGAAGATTCATGGGATTTTTGAATGTAGTTTTTGTTCATGTAGTTTTCTTAAAACTACATTTCAATCAATGATCATTTCAAATAAAATAAGTAATTAAAACTACCCTATGGATGAAGGAAAAAATACAAATATTATTTGGAAAGTACTGTTAATTGAATAAAAATGATGTTAAATATAAACATTGAATGAAAATGAGTTTAGTTAAAATTATCAATAATTGTAACTCAGACTTTCTGCCAAATTTGTTTAGCTTGTTTGGTCAAAATCATCTAACTTTTATTATATTGAAGCCATATAATCTCCTACCTTGAACATGACCCTTGTTTTAGAGAGGTCTGTTGCTGGTAATTGTGGCACCAGAGTGCTACTTCACCTTGTTACTTGTCTCCAATGGATAAGTAACCCCTTAGAATGCTTCAACATGGTGTTCATGACTTCTGGCCAATGAAGCAAATGTCAGGGTCCAAAGTTGGCATCTCCCCTCACAATTCTTCTACTTGCAAGAAATACCAATAGAATACATCATGATATAAGTAAAATTAAAACTCTTAGTTTCTCATCTCCAGTGTTCAAAGGTGCTTTCAAACAACCATGTAAGACTGAACTTGGGCACAGCTATAAATTCCTTAAGCATGCAGAAGATGAGGAAAGCTGGGTCAGCTGCTTCATAGGAATATATTCCTTTGTATCAAATCTGTTCAAATCCTGTGTCCTAAGACTTTGAGATTTTTCACAGTTGATAGAATCTGTTCAACTTCAGTGTCAGATGAGCTGTCAGTTAGGAGGCTCAATTTAAATAGATTGCAGGAGAATGAACCTCTTTGGGGATAGAACTCATTATATCTTTGGTGAGGGTTTAAAATGTCTTTGAGGTGACTGAATTTGAGACTAACAGTCTCAAGGACTAGCCAGACGATCAGTCCATCACTGTCTGCAGGGAATATAGCAGGAAGATTTGTGGGGTTTCCTTTGGAAAAGACCCCCCCCCCCCCCC
>NW_026000229.1:2228153-2320580 GCF_001458135.2 Marmota marmota marmota | reverse complement strand
CCCCCCCCCCCCCCCCGCTTCCCAGTACATCATTGTGGTTGATGCCTGCATTCCTTGGGGACAAACATGCTAATCTGCTTCTACCACCCGCCCTCAACATTTAGGAACATATATTTGTTCTTAATTTGCTCAGAAAAACTACCAGGCTAAAACTAATGTTTCTACGATTTTATTTCCCCTTACTATAAAATTCCTGGGTTAATTTTTTAATAGCAAATATGGATGATGTCTATAGATAACCAAAATATTATAAACCTGGTGATTCTTATAAATGCAGATAAAAAACTGATGCTGAACTCTGCACTCCACATGATTTAATATAACAAAGGAATGTATCCTAAACAAAAATGAATGATTATGGAGTAAGCTAGGCATATTTTTAGGATTTCAAATTGTCAGGTAGGATTTAACAGAAAAGATACATACCTCTCAAAAAAAAAAAAAAGGTGAATTGAGGGGGACTTAAGGAGCTGCACTGTAAGCACATGTTTATGTTATGTCTGTGCTAGTCTTGGCCTTTCTGCGGTACTACTCTGCACCTCACAGGGACAGCTCCCCAGCTCCTAGGTGGGAGGCTAAATGGAGTAGCCAGTGAGAAAGGTATTTGCCAGAGTGGGGAGAACAGGAGACAATAGGCTGCTTTCCCCCTTCCTGCCTGCCTTGGACTCTGCTGGTCTAGCTTCCTTGATGTTCCCCCGCTTTTTATTTCCCCATAGACTGGACTTCTATCCTTGCTGGTCTCCAGGTTGTATGGCTGGCTATTCCTTGTTTGTCTTCTCTGCCCTTCAGCCCATTCTCTCACCAATTCTCTACTTTCAACTCCCTCTTGCTCTTCTTTTCTTGGTTGCTGTTTGACCAGCTCAAATCAGTTGGTATGTAAGGTATACTTTACCTTACAGAGAGAAATAGGCTTACTTTTCCATGTTCTCCTGGCTTTCTGTGTCTTCCCTTTGTGCCTTCTAGACCCTGATCCCCCACCTTTTATCGTGCAGACACACTGTGCTCCCCCCTGCCAGAGGAACTTTGCTCTGTAATGGCCTGGCTGCCAGAGCTACCTTCTCCACCAGTTCCAGTGCAGCCTCCACCTGGCAAGTTCCTCCTTGACCTTCAGGTCTCAGTTCTAAGGTCTCATTCCTAATGGGGTGAGGTCAGCCTCCCTTGTTCATATCTGCTTACCATGAATAGGGCCCAGGGGCTCTCTTCCACTCACTACAGTTGTGATTTTGCACTACTTTGTCTCCCTGTCCATTTTCCCTATGAGACTGTGAACTTCAAGAGAGCTCTGCCTGTGTTCCCTTCATGAGCTATTTCATTCCCAGTGCCTAACAAGAGACATTACTTAAACCAGATGATCATTTACTGCCATCCAACAAAAGAATGGAAATCTGGATTGCTGCTTTAAAGTGTACCTGGGCAGATTTCTTAGGTAGAAACTGCTGTGGCCTCAAGCCCTGCCTTCACTTCTCACTCGTTTGGCCTATTCTTAGCACCTTCCAACTTTATGATGCCTCTGGGACTCAAAGCTGGATTTCCAGTAACCTAAAATTGATCTTATACCCTTGATTTACATAAATCCTAAAAGTTCTAAGAATTGTTTTAAGGTGCAATTATGAATATGAAAAAGTATATCCTAAAGCATACGAGGCCAATTATTGTGTGAATGTGAAAAAGCATCCTTTGAAGCACCATTATAACTGACCAGATCTGTCTGATGGGAAGATCCCTGTTTTCTAAATTATAGTCATTGTTTCAGAGATATTACAGAATTATTATAGAATTGCCTCTGTATTCAATTTGTCCATCATTGAAACTCTTATTTCACAAAGAAGCAGTACAGCATGGTATATAAGGTCACAGCCAAAGGGACCATGATGCCTGGGCCCATTTCCTTGTGCCCCACTTTCCTCATCTGTGCAATAGGAAAAATAATGGTATTTCTGTCTCTCATGATTGTGTGAGAGGATGGAATTAATAAACAGAAAGTTGTCAGGACAGGATGTAATTACAGGAAGCAGTCATCACATGTTAGTTTGTTTTTCAAGATATACTGGTGTGGTTGGCACTGTGTGTCACTTTCGGTGTTTTGCAGAATAAGAAACGGTGAAAGTTGTGATTTGTATCTAGTTTCTCCAATAAGAGTTACAGGCTTAATTGATCTAATGCTCACTTCTTGTCAAATATTCTTAGAACCATGCTGCGTCTTACTTGGAAATAAACATTTCCATTAAAACAATAGCTTTTATCAAAAGCGAGTTAGCTTTTGAAAACAAATGCAAGCAAGCCTACACCTCAGATGGGAGTTGTAGTTTTTTTTTTTAATTGAGTTGTTTCTCACCAATAAATGCATTGTTCATAGTTAGGGTCTCTGGATTTAGAGCTATTGTTTCAATAATGGAGGATCTGAATGGAAAAGTGGGTACTGGGAAGCCAATCTCGCTTGTACATTATAGCCTGTTTCTTGAGACTCCTTTGGGGAAATTTTCTCTCTGAGATCAATTAGCACTTAGAATGGAAACAAGTGACCTCTTCAACAAATCTGCATTTTCAATGTCTTAGAATCAATCTTATACCTTTGTATCAAATTAAATCTTGAAAGTGCTAAGCATTGTTTTAATGTGTAATTATGAATATTAAAAAAGTCTCTTCCCAGGCACCTGAGGCTAGTTATCTTGGAATGCTGAAAGCACTGTGCTCAGTACCATGGTAACTGATGAGCTTCATTTGAAAGTACTAATGGATATAAATCTTTTTTGTAAATTATTGTCAAAGGCTGGACTAATTCCAACCGTATCATAAAAAGGTGATGCACATTATAGAAGTCAGAGGAAAAGCCATGTGGATTAAGTAGTGGAAACTGACAATGATTACCATGAACACTGCAGCTACCATCTTTCTGACAGGATGTATGAATCAGTTACCAGATATCTGGAGCTAAAGATTAGCCAACACTGAACTGGGAAAATGGAACTGGAGTTGGAGGTCATATATAATAACCAAATAAGTACAGAAGAAAATGGAAAGCAAAATAAAAAAAATAAGAAACAATACCATCAAGAACAAAGTTTTAAAATCAGAAAGAAACAGGAAATTTAGAAGTAGGAGAGTGCCCTGCTTTCTCTTCAGAAGCCGCACTGCAGCTATGGAAAGGCCGGGTGTAGCTTCAAAGGCACAAGCACCAGTTCTATAGTCTGAGGGAAAACATAAGAAATGTACTCTATGCTCTAGCAGAGAAGGAAGAGGGAAGGGAAAAGTGAAGGAGGGAAGGGAGAAAAGAAACATCACATAAATGACAAATGAAGACATAAACCTAGAAGAACACACAACTAAACAAAAGAGAGAGAGAGACAGAGAGCCATACATTGATTGTACTCACTCAATAGCACATGTAAGAAAAATTAATTTATAAAAGTAATAAGAATGGGATGATTAAACAGAATGAGAAGAACAAGATATCATACCCAAGAAAATAAATTTAGAGTTGTTACAGAATTGATTATGATTACTATACATAATCAAGGAGCAAAATAGATATTGGTAAAATTTAAATAACTGACTAAGGGGATTACAGAGAGTGCAGTAAATGCAGAAGAAAATGGACTTTAAGCAACCAGAGGTAAGATATAGATCTGACATCCCAAAAAGTGATCCAATCAACATAAATTTGACTGGTATTTTAGAGGCAGGAAGCATTGATATGAAATAAATAATATGTTCAGAGAAAAGATAGGAGAAAATTTACCTTACATAAGGAAATAAGAACATCCAATCCACCAAATAAAATGCTGCGTACTTTTTTTCCTGAGCTCAAAAAATTTTCTCATTTAAACTTTTTAAAAACTATTTTTAATATCTTTATTTTATTTATTTATTTTTTATGTGGTGCTGTGGATAGAACCCAGGGTCTCACACATGCTAGGAGAGCACCCTACCGCTGAGTCACAACCCCAGCCCCAACTTTTTTTTTTTTAATATGAGCTTGTTTCAATTACAAATAAAACATTTAGGTATAAGAAGTGTAAGAAGTCAAAATGGTTTTAATAAGAAAACATGAGATTGGCCTTCCAGTTCTTGAAAACAATAGTGGAGGCCAGAGGACATAGTGGAGGCAACAGAACAATGTTTGCAAAGTTCTGAAGGAAAGAAAAATATAACCCAGTCAAAATGTCATTAAATAATAAAGGCCTATGAAGCCATGTTCCAACATAAAGGAAGTCATGCTATATAGTATCCATGGATCTTCCATAAAATAAATTACTTAAGAATAAAATTAACCCAACTGACTTTTGATTCAAGTGAAAAACAGAGAGGAGGCGAGCAGTACATTAGAGAGCAGAGAATTGTTGAATTCACTTAAATAAATCACTACAAAATAAAATAATTTTTAAAAATAAATTTAAAAAGATATTTTGACCTTTATAGAAGTGAACAAAGCAAAGAAAAGAAAGAAAGAGTGATAGTGTCTCTGAGTAGGAGGAAGTAAGTCTGTGGCCTCTGGGAGCTGACCTGGTACAACTGGCAGGGGTTGCTGGGGCTGCAGGGAGTCCACCTGACATGCACAGTTAGACTCAGTGGTTTCCTTTTCAACATGAACATTCCATAGAACATGAGCATAAGACAAAGCTATTCTGTGACCATGATATACCAAGACAAAAACAGAACAGCTTTATCTAAACTCAAAGCACAAACACTGTCTACACAAGAATGACCTGTTAGGAATAGCTGCAGTCTCTACTGAAGACAGCTTTAGCTTCAGACAAAGTTCCCTCCCTCCAGATGAGATTTGTTATAATGATGCAATTTCCTGTTCTTTGGCATCCATTTCTGAGAAAATGAAGAATACGTACTTTATCCTACTTACTATGCTAGAAGTAATTTAACAACTGAGATGTAAATACAACATAAACATAGTAAGTCTGAAAGGTAGAGAGATGAAATGTACTGGCTAGGGACCAGAATGGTTAACTCCATGGATTCTCTTTTTGCCTCACATAACTCAGACTAGAAGCAGAAAGAGCCTGGAAATACCAACAAGGTGAAGTTCAAAAGAAAAAAAATCCCATTAATGCTATGTGATAAATGCTTTGACTCCTAGTGCCCAAGTTTTGATTCAGTGTGTATAAGCAATCACACTCATTCTTTCTCACCCTCCTTTTTGTTTTTAATGATGTGTAAAGTAGCAAACCCATACTTTGCAAATCATCCATGTTCTTTCAGCAATTAATTTTTGCTCAGATGGTTGAAGAATGGTAGCTTACATCACAGCTTTTGTATTTGCCTCTCATATATGTTTCAACATGGTAGATGCAGTGCCTTGAGTTGCTACAGTTTTCTGGAAAAGCTGATTTTTTTTTTTGGAATTATCTTTCACATCTTAAATAATTTTCCCCTTAAATTAAAAAAAAAAAATAAACCTCGGAAAACATCTAATCTCTATGGCCAATTTAATAGAAATGGATGGAACAGTTGAACAAAATACTTTTAGATAGTAAGTGTCCTACTTTCGTCAAACACCACAGAAAAATCTTCAGCTTTAGCCTCATTCATATGAACAAAGACTAGATAAGAAAGCTTGACTTTCACCATTGCTATGCAGTAATATGATTTCCCAACTCCTCCTCTGGGGTAGCATGAGAGAAGGACAACAGAGGAACCAAGACTTCTATCCCTGCTAGCTGCTATGACTCCTTGCTCAGGGTCAGTGGAAGACATATAGGAGGCAGTGACAGCCAGAATGATATCAGCAGAGGTCTGCTGGGAAACTTATTCTTACCTCTGTTCAGGAATATCAAGAAGCACCTCATCCAGGGAGTGTCAATAGAGGTCAAATAACCTGAACTTCCACCCCACCTGTCAATGAAGTGGAAATGTCCCTCTTCTTCCATTAACAGTGTCAGGAGAGGCTGAATAAAACAAGTTTTAGATCCATATTTTCTTGCAAATGACATAATTTTGTTCATTTTTATGGCCGAATAATTGTGTGTGTGTATGTGTGTCATTGTCTTTATCCATTCATTTGTTTACAGGTACCTAGGTTGATTCCATAACTTGGCTACTGTTAATGGTGACAAAATAAACATGGGTATGCATGACTCATTATACTATGCTGGCTTCCACTATTCCAAATAAATACTAAGGGACAGTACAGCTGGATAATATGCTGTTTTAAGTGAAATAAGTCAGAAAGATTTTATATTTTCTATCATATGTAGATATTAGAGGAAGGGGAAAGAAAGAGCATATCATGGATAAAGAAGGCAGATGATTAGTATAAAGGGAGTTATTGGGTGGAGAGGGGAAGGTAAGAGGAAGTAATGAGGAGTGAAATTGATCAAATTATGTTATATGCATGTATAAAACCCATATGCTCTATAACTTATATGCAGTAGAATAAAACTAGATTTTAGAAAGACCCCAAATGTCCAGCTTTCGAGTCATTTGAGAGACTCAACTTGAATGAGGAAAGACAATTAAGAGGTGCTAATGGCAAAAGTACCACTATGTGAAACTTTGGTGTGGACTTCCTCATCTTATAACACTGAAATTCTGTATCTACAAAACATTAATTTCCACTGCCCCCACCCCATGCAGTCCTTGGTAACCATTTTATCAGTTTCCTTTTCTATGATGTGAATCCTTGAATACTTCATGTGAGTGAAGTCACACAGTATGTATCTTTTTCTGATGGGCTTATTTCACTTAGCATTCTGCTCTTGAGCTTCACCTCATTGAAACATGTGACTGGACTTCTTTCTTTTTTAAGGCTGATTGATAATCTCATTACATTTATACACCATCTTTTCTTCATCTGTCTGAACATTTGGGTTGCTTTCACCTTTTGGCAATTGTGGATCATGCTTCTAAGAACACAACTATGCAGATATCTCTTTTAAAATACTCTTTTTAAGCAGGGCATGATGGCACATGCCCGTAATCCCAGCAGCTTGGGGGGCTAAGGCAGGAGGATAGCAAGTTCAAAGCCAGTCTCAGCAATTCGGCGAGGCCCTAAGTAACTTAGCAAGACCTTGTCTCAAAATAAAAAATAAAAAGGGCTGGAGATGTGGCTCCTAGCACCCCTAGGTTCATTCCTAGTACTAAAAAAGTAGAAAATTCAGTGCTTTGAATTTTGGGGGGATACATTTCACTTTAGAACATCAAAGTTTCATCACATTTAGCAGGGAGGGCACAGTGGTGCACATACCTGGGAGGATACGGCAGGAGGACTGCTTGAGTTCAAAGCCAGCCTGTATAATTTAATAAGATTCCACAAAAAAGTAAAAATAATAAAAAATAAAGGTTTTAGAATATTTGCTCCCATGATCAAATGTGATTTAGCAAACTCAAGACGAGAAGAAAAGGTTGTTGTATTTACCCTGATTTTTTCCAGAGACCCTTCCACCTATTGTTGATGTCATTTGTTGAGTTTTTTATTTTGTTTATTGCACATTTCAGTCTTAAAATTTCCTCATGATTTTTCTCTTATCTTCTATTTCTTTGTTGAGATATTCTGTTTTTCTATTTGTAATTTGTAAGTATATTCAAATTGTGGGACTTAACTCTATTGAACTGGAATGGTTAAGATGAAAAAAACTTTAGTGCTGTGCATTTTTACCACAATGTAAGTAGATAACATAGATTGATAATAAATAGAGTTTGTTGAAGAAAAACTTAAGGCAATTACAAATGAAGGAAAGTAAAGATACACAAAAGAAGGTATGGTTTCTACACCACATTTGATCTGATAAGATATCCGTATTGGTGCAGTATGAAGCATTAGGTATATATATAATTCAAAGAATAGCACTAAAAATTATATAAAGAAATATATTAAAAATCATTATAGTGGAGATCCACTTCTGGAATAATAGAGTAAGAAACTCCATGTTTACACCCCAGCAAAGCAGCCAAAACTAGTAGAAACGTCCTTGAAGTATACATAGAATGAAGACATTTATTCAAGAAAATCCACTAAAATTAAATAAAAGCCATGATCGCCTGTGGCTGCTCCTTCACATTCCCCTTCTCCAATTCATCATGACAGAACAGCCACTCTTGAAGGATAAGGCAAAGAAGATGGGACTTCTGTGAATTCCCAGTCAAGGGTTATATTATAACCCCAGGAGCGGGAGGCCACTAGCCTTTCTCATTGACCCCACCTTTGTATTGCAAAGGTTAATTCTCTGTGAGAATAGCTGAGAAGTTTCTGGCTTTCTTCTCATTGCTAGGGTGGAAGCTGTACGGTAGGTACTGCAACCTGAGAATATGAGGCCCAAGAACCCTTTCTCTAGCTCTCAAGTAAGAGGTCCCACACCCACAGAGCCAAGCCTAGAGGATCAGTGTCTTCCATCTCCACTCAATACTCAAGGATGCCCTTCTGTGAGACAAGGGCCATGGTCCCCAGCCCCAGCTCTACCGTAGGATCTCACAGATTATGCTCAGAAAGAGAAAAACACCATAGAGACCTCTGAAACTCTCACCAAAAGAAGACGATGTATTCAGGATCCATAGAATCCGAGGAATAAGAGTCCTCTCAAAAACAATGGGGACTTCACAATAAGCTAATAAGAAGGGACTGGGAGCATAAAATGGCAAAAACCAAAGTGTAAGCCTGCTGGTTTATCAGAGACAACCAAGGAAAGACAGCTCAGGAGAGCCCTCCCAGGGTCAGGACAAATCTCTGAAAGTTCCCTTAAAGAACACCTCTATTAAAGGACTTGCATTTACTCAGGTGAGACCATGAAACAATTTATAACCCAGGACAAAGTTAAAACAATAAATAAAGCAATGAAGTTGTATATATATCTAAGGTTTCCCTTTTGAGGAAACATTCAGAGACTTCAAAATGCAGGGGAAAGAGACTTCACTAAAATAGACAAGACTAACCAATAGATCAACACCTCAGCAAGCAACAATTACAACAAATCTCTTAGGATGCAGAGTGGCATCAGGATTCAGAGGTATTCAAATATATAACCCAAAGTGTTGAGTTTTCAACAAAAATTATGTGATATGCTAAGAAGTAGAAACATGTAGGCAATGCACATGAAACAAACTAAGAAGCCAAACCAAAACCAAAGAAAAAAACAGGCACCAGAAACTATATATAAGAGGGTCAAAATGTCACACTTAATGAAGGCTGCAAAGCAGCCATCAACAAATACATTCAATTCAGTAAAGGAAATAATGTTTAGGGAAATATGACAGTGTTTCATCAATGGAGAATATCAGTAGAGGGACAAACACACACACATACATACACACATAGAACAAAATGTATATCCACACATGGAACATGATCCAACCCTAAAAAGAAGTTCTTTTACATGCTATGGCATTAATGAAACTTGAAATATTAAGTGAAAGAAGCCACTCACAAAAGACCACATATCATATGATTCCATTCATATGAAAAAGTCCAGAAGAGGCAAATATACAGATACAGAAAATTACTTTGTCCAGGGCTGGGGGTCTTTGGGAAAATTGACAAGTGAATGCTAAAGGGCACGTGGTTTTCTTTTCTTGAGATAATGAAAGTGTCCATGGGTGCTTAACCATTGAGCCACATCCCCAGCCCCCTTGTTTTTTACATTTTTTTTTTTTTGAGACAAGATCTTACTAAGTTGCTTAGGGCCTCTCTACGTTGCTAAGGCTGGCTTTGAACTTGGAATACTCTTGCATCAGCCTCCCAAGCTGCTGGAATTATAGGTGTGGGCTGCCAGACCCAGCTTAATTGTATGCTTTAAATAAGTGCTATGTGCATTACATATCAATAAAGCTAGTCTATTTAAGCCACCATAGAAAATCAGAAAATTAGAATGGCATTTTAAAGTACATGTTCAATTAGTTTGGAGAAATGCAGGAAAAAATAAAACAAATGAAAGCAGGCAACAAAGTAAAATGAAGGAGGTTAAACTTTGATTTATTATTAATTACTTTAAATATGTATTCTTCTTATATTAATTAAAAGAGTCATATTTGTAGAATAAATTACAAAAAACCCCTCAGATGCATGTGGCCTATCTGAAATTCACTTAAAATATAATAGTAGGTAATAAAATGGTATAGGAGTAAAGGATTGAAAACAATACACCATGATAGACTTAATCTAAAGAGAGAAGCAACAACCCCACATTAATATTATATAAAGGAGATTTCAGACTAAAGAAAACTACCAGGCACAGTTAGTCAACTGTGAGTATAGTAATAAATCCAATTCTCTTCAAATAGGTGGATTGTAGGACTTGGCAGTTATATCTCAATAAAGCCATTATATTAGAAACTTACAGATGAACCAAAATGGTATTATATCATATAATAAAAGGCTTAATCCATCCAAATAGCAATCTATATAGCACCAAAAAATACTGCAACAAATATTATGAAGGAAATATAACAGAACTTAAAAGAGAAGTAAATAAATCCACTATTATAGTTGGAGACTTCAACCCTCCTTTCCCAACAATTGATAGAATTACTAGACAAAGAAAAAAAAAATCAGCAAGGTATAGACTAACTAAAGAGTACCACCAATCAGATCTCTTTAGCACCATAGAAAGTCTATTCAACAGCTGTGGATTTGGGCTCTGCACATTCCTCCTAGTGCCCAAGGAATGCAAATCAAGGTAGAGCACAACTAGGGTCACACTAATCTCAACAAATTGAAAAGAATTGAAACCAAAATGTTCTCTGATCACAAACAGGATCAAGGTAGAAATCTATACATAAAAATGACTGGAAAACCTCCAAATACTTATAAGTAACACAGCTGGAAGTCACAAGTGAAATAAAAATTAGAACAAACTAAATTAAAAGACCTCAAAATCCCTGAGAAATTTATAGCCATATATACTCATTAGAAAATAAAAAATGTCTGAAATCAACAATCTAAGCTCTTATTTCAAAACATCAGAAAAAGAAGGGTGAAATAAGCTTAAATTAATTAGAATAAAAGAAATAAATAACAGAAGTCAATGAAATTGTCAGCAGAATTCTTTGGGAAAAAATCAATAAGATTAATAAACTACTAGGAAGATTGACAAAAACAGAGGCAACAGCAAATTATAAATATCAAAAATAAAACAGGAAACAATAAACTTTGCAGATTTCAGAGGGATAGTTAGGGAATAATATCAACAATTCTTCAAACATAAAAGTCACCATTTAGATGAAATAAACCAATTTGTAGGAAACTGCAATCACCACAGTTTACCCAATATGAGATAAATCATTTGAATAGTTCTATAACCATTAAGTAAATTAAATTCATGATTTAAAAATTATCCATTAAGAAATCTTCAGTACCAGTTATTTCGTAGAGAATTCCACCAAGTATTCAAAGAAGAATTTAAAAAATTCTATATAATCTCTGCCAGGAAATATGAGAGGAAGGAAGACTGCCGCCTACATTTGATGAAGCCAGAAGAATTACCTTGATGTCAAAGCCAGAGAAAGAGAAAGAAAGAAAGAAGGAAAGGAAGGAAAGAGAAAGAAAGAAAACTAGAGATGGAGATTGTTAGACTTCATGAACATTAAATGCAAAACTCTTAAAATATTGCAAAAATAGCTGGGCATGGTTGCCCATGCCTGTAATCCCAGTGGTTTAGGAGGTTGAGGCAGGAGGACTGTGAGTTCAAATCTAGCCTTAGCAAAAAGTGAGGCATGAAGCAACTCAGTGAGACCCTGTCTCTATATAAAATGCAAAATAAGGCTGGGGATATGGCTCAATGGTCAAGTGTCCCTGAGTTCAATCCCTAGCACCCCCCCAAAAAAAATCACAAATAAAATCCAATAATATCTAGAAATAATTATACACAATGATCAAATGGAGTGTATTCCAGGAATTCGAGGTTGGTTCAATATTTGAAAATCAGTAAGTGTAATCCACCATGTTTTGAAGTTAAGAAGAAAAATCACATGGTCATGACAATTGATGCACAAAAAGCATTTGCCCAAATTAAATATTCATTATTTCATAAAATAGAATTATCACTGTTTCCTCATAGCATTCAAACCAGAGTCAAGCCAAATCCCCAAAACTTTTCCCTTTTATCTTATAACACTTGTATCTTACAATAATTCTTTTATTTACCTCTTACTAATATGCCCCATAGTTTTCTGTAACCCCTGTTCTCTTTCTGTAAAGATAATAATTAAGAAGTGAAAATCTGAACTTATTCAACTATTGGAAGTGTTCCTGACCATCTCTGGCTGGAGGGTATTGACATTATCTTTCTTCCTAGTGTTGAAACTATCGATTCTGTCTAAAATTGAAATAAGTAGCTAATAATTACTGTGCTGCTGAATCTTTTTAAAAATGTTCTTAACTTCAGAGGATCATTTAGAAAACAACATATTTGTTAATAAAAAACATTTACTTTGTTTTCCCCCCTTTTTTTCTTAATAGACTCAAGAGAAATAAAACATGTTATTTAATTTTGAGAACAGTTAACAATAACAAAATTATTATAAAATATTTCTCTACTTTTATGTCTGTATATTGATCTATTAATCTGTGTGAATTAATCAAACACTGTTTTGGAAGACATCAACCTAATATCAAGTGTGGTTTTTACTAGGAGATCAAATTTCAGTTGTTCTAAATTCTCATCTTTGTACTTTTCTCCACTTTTGAGTTTTTAAAAATATGAGATCAACTCTATTATATTAAAAAATGTTTTATGTTAAAGCTAAACTTTGGAAACATTTATACTGAAATATTAACAAAGATTGAGGGTAGAGACTTAATTCTATATATTTTCTGTGACTTATAAGCTTAAAAGAACACTGAAATTTTAAAATGGAATGGGCACTGATATTTTAGAAGAAAAGTAAAACATTATCTGGAGATAAAAGGCAAACTACCGTTATGAATTGTTATATTGGATTTCAGTGCATAACCACATGCCAACACAGACACATAAAGGTATAGAAGATTTTATACAACTATTTTTGCCTACCATTCTATTATGAGCATATTTCTTGGTTTAAAATGACTACTCCTTTTCAGTCTTATTCAATAGAATTTACTTTTTTCTTGGGGGCTGTTGAACAGTTTATGAATTGAAGACATGGAATCTCATGGCTAACAGACACTTCAAATAACAGGTGTGGTGCCAGAGACAGTATTTACAGACCCAGAGTGAATGCACAGATGTATTTTTGTCAGTTGTCCTTTCATCAATATAAAGAACAATATAAATATATGTCTTGAACAAAGAGTTGTTCTGCAGCAGGAAAATAAATTTATTTCTAAAATAAACAATATCATTCCATTGTATTCAAGTGTTGTTTTGAAGATTCATTCCCTAGAAAACATTCTGGGCTATAGTTTAATAAAAATGGAACATGCAAAAAAAATCAGTTGTGTGTTAGGAAGCAGTTGAGATGGAACATCCAAGTTCAACTGATTGTTCTGTGCTGGACCTACCATGCACCCTGCAAGCTCATGGGTTGATGAAGAGATTTACCCAACTGGACTATGGGCTAATCATCTTACAATGCTCTAGGAGCCATTAGCATTAACTTTACACCATCTTCAGATCCTTTCCAATTGACACTTAAGACCAAAGTATGTCTTTTCTTTTTTTTTTTAAAAAAAAAAACTCCTTTTATCTATGACTTTATTATATAAGAAAGATAAAGCTGTTGGAATATGTCCTCTCCTTCCACTTCAGACCTACTTAGGGAGCTATGTTGAATTCTTAGCCAACTCTGCATCTCCAAGTCCTCATTAAAATTGTGGGCTTGCTAGCTTCTTTTTATAAAAGAAATTTTATTATAAATTCAGCATAATTAGTCCTGACAAATGGGCTAATCATGACACTGTGCAATTCTGTGCAGAGACCAAACCTCTAGAGCTTTTCTTATTGATAAAACAAAAGACTCTTGTTATAAAGGAGCAATAAATTACCCAGACACAGTTTGATGGCAAAGTTTTGAAAAACAAAATCACACAACTCATATAAGATATTACTAAAAAAATTCTTAAAGCAGAAAATAACAGGGCTTTGGCATGTAGGAGTAATAAGAAGAAAATTTAGAGGTACACAAACAGCCAATGCTGCCCACACATTTTAAATAAGAACACAGGGAGTAACAGAATAACTCCTAAATCTCCCTGTA
Source organism: Marmota marmota marmota (assembly GCF_001458135.2). NCBI lineage: Eukaryota > Metazoa > Chordata > Mammalia > Rodentia > Sciuridae > Marmota > Marmota marmota. Next base: position 2,306,462 of record NW_026000229.1, on the reverse strand, counting down.
ATTCTTACTTCAATGGAGCTTTCCCTCAGACTGTGTGGCTTCTTTTGGTTTGTCTGTTTTGTTACGATTTCACTTGTTTTTACTGGTAATTACTTCTTTGAGTAATATACATTTAAGCATTACAAAGATGTATTTTTCTATTTTTCCATTTTATTACACTTGTACACTTAAAATCTACCATTAAATACTAGCTGAATACAAGTATACACTAGTCATACTGATAGCTGTAGATTTTTGAGATGTAAATATTAATGGATAGATGTATTAAAGAATGTGATAAAACAAATAGCAGTCATTGTAGAATCTGGATGGTGGTCTTGGTTCTGTGCTGTGACACATGAGGTGATGTTCAAGTAACAGCAAAAGAGACAGAAAGACACAAGCAAAACTGCAGGTTGCAACTCAAAGGAAAACCCCATCCAAGACTGAAACAGGACTACCATGTATCAAGCTGAGAGATGGTTTAGTGCTGGTAAAGACAGACCATGGGGTCTCTTATTTTATTATTTCCTTCCTGTTTTATCAGTTTTTTTCACTGCTGTGCCCAAAAGACCTGACATGAACATTTAGCAAAAAAATAAGTTTCTTTCAGTGCTCAAGGTTTCTGGGGTGAAAGTCCCCCCCCCCAGATAGCTGGCTCCATTCCTTGGGGCTCAAAGGGAGGCACAACATCATGGTGGAAGAGTACGGTGGAGAGAATGGAGGGAAGTGGCTCAAGACGTCATACCAGGTGGCAGATAGGGCTCCACTCTTCAGGGACAACATATATTACCCCAAAGGCATGCCCCCCCAATGACCCACCTCTTCCAGCCACACCCTACTTGCCTACAATTACCACCCAGTTAATATCTATCAGGGAATTAACACATTGCTCTCATAACCCAATCATTTCACCTCTCAGCTTTCTTGCATGACCTTTTGGGAGAAATCTAATATCTAAACCATAACACTTCCCTAAGATGAGTAAGCAGGTTGAGTGAGCAAATATGGCATGGGCTACAGCAAGGGGCTGATACTGCGTCACTCACTTGTTACCCATGTAGCCCAGCAGGAGTATTTCAGCAGTAGAACAAGCAGAGAAGGCCATGGCCCAGGGCCAGGCTGGTAGACTATCACTACCCTTGTGTAACAACAGTGTTCTGCTGAACTGAGTAAGTCCCCTCCAATCAAAGGAAGGTGAACTTCTAAATCTGAAGGAGCTTGACTCTGATGATAGATTTCTTTGGTGGTCATGAAGACAGATGCAGGGATGAGCCAAGGGCAATACGAAAAGATGGCAAGGTTGTGAGAGAAGAACCCCCACGAGTTCCTCAGCAGTTCTCCATGAGTTGTGGAGAGGGAAGTGAGAACCAGAACATCTGAAGATCAGAGTTAGCCAAGCAAGGTGGTCCACTCCTGCAATCCCAGCAGCTTGGGAGACTGAGGCAGAGAATCACAAGTCCAAAGCCAGCCTCAGCAATCTAGCAAGGCCCTAAGCAACTTAGTGAGACCTTGTCTCAAAATAGAAAATAGAAAAATAAAGGTCTGGGATGTGGCTCAGTGGTTAAGTGCTCTGGGTTCAATCTCTGGTAAAAGGAAAGAAAGAGAGAGAGAGAAAAGAAGAGAAGAGAAGGGAAGGGAAGAGAAGAGAAGGAAAGGGAAAGAAGAAAGAAAGAAAGGCAAGCAAGGGTTATTATTCAAGGAACTATTTGGGGTACACAAAATTTCTTGCACTCAAGTGTCTGACCAGTGACAACTAGTAAAAGTTAAAACAATATGAAAGTGTCATTGGACAAAGAGTAATACTGCCCAGGTTACCAGACTGATGGCATATCATGTTATCCTCATTATCATGAGGGACAATGGACACTAAAAACTGGAAGTTCAGTTATCTTGAGAAACAGGCCTACATTTACCCAGATTCTATACTTATTAAGATTAAAAAATGGAAGCCAGATGAAAATCTTCCAGGTGAATTGGATGGACATTACCTATTTAAATTCCTGGACACTCCAGTGGTCTCCTAAAGAATGAACTCCCCATGTAGGGCATCCAGCCTCCAAATAGCACAGAATTAGAAGGGACTTCCTAAATCTGAATCCAGTAGAAAGGATTCAGTGTTTCCATAGAAAACAAGAATAAACTATGCATTGATGTGGAGAATGTATATATTTTTTAAAGAATTGAAATGAATCTCTTTTACTACTTTCACAAACTCTATTTCATACCTTTGTTTCTACATGCCAAAACTAGTTTTCATCTGTAAAGTACAAAGTAGATGAAAGTATCTTTTGATTAAATTTTAAATGATAAAACTATAAACAGAGGTGAACTAGAGCTACTACAATACCAAAACACAATAATAGTCTCACTCATAATGTGTCCATATTAATTTTTCTAAGATGTTAACTAAATGTTTTCAAAGTGATATACTTATCTTTTAGACTGATTTGCTAAACAGATTAAGCATTATTTTCTCTTCCAAACATTCAAATGCTTTCTTTGAGCTAATTATTTTGTGAGATTCCCTGGGATGCCAATGGGAAAATCTATTGGAAAACATGTAAAATTACTACTAGGTAAAGATTGCTGGTTGCTTTCAAGCTCATTTAATCCTGACTAGGTCCTTATCTAGGAAGCAAGAGCTAGTATTTTCCTCTCCATTCTGTGGAAGAGGAAACTGAGTCTCAGAGAGGTAAGACAACACGTCCAAGATGGCATATCCTGGGTGCGGGCCTGGCCTTAAAGCCTAGTGAAGATGGCTCTGGAATTCACATTCTTGAACTCTGAGAATGTCTGTAATAATATGCAATGTGCATGTGCCATTGTGGGGAAAAATAAAGGCATTATGGACATAAATGACTGTCTACTTAGCCTAGTCTTTGTAAAGGAGGAGAAGTTCTTAAAATGGCTTCCTGGAGGAATGACATCCAAGTTTAAGAACTTAGTGATAACCGAAGTTAACCAGGTTGGTTGGGAGGGAATGGTGTGCATGTTGGAGAGTAAAGGTGTCAAGTGCTTGTGAGGATGTGGGCAGAAGCAAGTGCTTCAGTTGCCTCAGCAGAGGACTTGAAAGGTTGTTGTACTTTCATCAGGTACAAGTCTCTCTAGCACATTCTAGTATGTTTCTCTCAAGAGAAGCACTCTATAGCTATCTTGAAGTTAATACCAGGATTTCTTGACATTGATTTTCATGAAGATACCTTTAAATCTCAGTTTTCTCTCTGTATAATGAGATAAGAACCTCACTAACTTAAAGACTTGGAACATCATCAAAAGATCATGTGAAATGATGAATGTCTGTGAGCATCTTGATCATGGTGATATTCTAGAGATATACTACTCACAGCTCTATATTCCAACAATAATGTAGTTAATGTTATAGATAATCATGCTGGTCAGATTTTCATTACAATTAATAATACCTGAGATAATCAACTTATAAAGAGAAAGTTTATTTTGGCTCATGGCTTGGCTTTGAGGTTCTAGTCCACATTCAGTTGGCCCTAGGATGTGGAAGCACATTATGGCAGGAGTATAGGGAGTGGAGCAAAAACACTCACCTCATGGCCAGAGAGCAAAAGAAGGGAGGAGGAAGGGGTCAGGATCCCAAAGTCTCCTTCAGGGGCATGCTCTCAATGACCCAAAGATTTCCTAGACTCCACCACTTAAAGATTCCATCATCTCCCAATTGCATCTCCTTAGGGATTAATTGAACACACTGACCTTCGGAGTACATTCAAGATCCAGACTACAGCAATGACTTTAAATGATCATATTCTGTATGTCAGATTTAAGACTGCTTTTTTGATCCAATGATTTGAAGCAGTAATGTAACTCCATAATGGGAAAAAAGGAATATAAAATATCATCTATGCCAGTGAATATATCAAATAACGAAGCTTTCAAGGCACAGTCCAACACTGGACTAGAGAAAATAAAATGTTCTGAAAACTGAGGGTCAGTCGTAGGAAGTAAAACTCACTCTTTCTAGCAGTGATATCATGGAAAAACCATTGACTTCACAGTGAGATCCTGCTGTAGACCATGCGTGGAATCTGCTCAGGCTCAGTTCCTCATTGAAAAATAAAGATATTGGCATATGTCTTACCTTGCTCAAATTGTAGAGAAAAAGTAAATGAAAGCCACAAATGCTATGATGTATAAATATTATTGTCACCCTATATTACATACTATAATTTATTTTGATCTCATGGCAGAGTTATTGATTCAATATGATTCTAAAAAAAAACAGATATTTTCAGATATGATTTCTATGCCAGAATTTCAATTTTTTTTTAGCATATGAGCAGTTCATTAGACCAAGTAGAGATTTTTTTCCACATTTCCTCTCTGAATTAGAGATGGAGGATGATTCACAGTGGGTTTGAAAGATCCTTCACTTAATCTTGTGAACAAAGATACTGTCACTATTTTTAGAATGATGACTCTAAAACCCAGACTGATTTATTACCCAGATTGCATTCAGACAAATATGACAAAAAGTTAAGAAGAAACCACTTTTAGACTGTCTTCTACAGGAGCTATTTTAAACATATATTTCATTTGCATTCAAGATATAAATCTCACTATAGTTCCCTGTTAAAGCATGTCTCGTTGAATAAGATGCTAGCAGATGATTTAGTGGACTATTTACTAAAGAAAGCCAAGATGTAAATATCTCAATTCTCCCTCACAGGAAGTACATTAAGGCAATAATAATAGATAATATTTCTATTTATGGATGGCAATTATACACTTGGCATATGTTAGCTTACATAAATTCACAACAACCATATGAATGAGAAGGCAATTTCCTTATTCTTTAGGAAAACAGTACACAGATGGGTCAGAGGAAATGCCTGAGGTCAGACAGTAGGTAAGCAGTGCAGATGCACTCAAACATAGGGTGTCTGATGCTAGTGCTGGAGCTCCTGCCTTCTGTACTTAACTCTTCTTGGTGGGCAGTCAGAGAAAATATTTTTCAAAAATTTAGGTGGAGTGATGAATATCTAAAAGTTCATACACAGAATTTATTTTTTTTTTTGAGTTTGGAAACCATCTTAGAGGCTACTAAACTTAAAGCTCAAATCAACTTCAAAAATATTGTGCACATCAAGCTGTGTAACTTTTGCTGTAACTGTGAAAGAACAGTTTTTTTTCTCCTGTTTTATTATTATTTTTCTAATTAATTTTTTAATTTATATATGACAGTGGAATGTTAAAATTCTTATTACACATATAGAGCACAATTTTTTATATCTCTGGTTGTACAAAGTGTATTCACACCAATTTGTGTCTTCATATATGTACTTTGGATGAGAATGTTCATCACATTCCACCATCATTTTTAATCCCATGCCCCCTCCCTTCCCCTCCCACCCCTCTGCCCTATCTAGAGTTGGTCTATTGACCCCATGCTCCCCCTCCCTACTTCACTATGAATCCTTATATCAGAGAAAACATTCAGCATTTCGTTTTGGGGGATTGGCTAACTTCACTCAGCATAATCTTCTCTAACTCCATCCATTTACCTGCAAATGCCATGATTTTATTCTCTTTTATTGCTGAGTAATATTCCATTGTGTATATATATGGCACATTGTTTTTTTTTATCCATTCATCTATTGAAGGGCATCTAGGTTGATTCCACAGTTTAGCTATTGTGAATTGTGCTGCTATAAACATTAATGTGGCTGTGTTCTCCTGTTCTTTTTTTTCTTGACTATGACAAAGGGAACATATGTGGGGCCTTATGATGAAATAAGATCCAGGAGGAGAGTCACTAATACAATTAATTTTGGGGTCCAGCTTCCAACTTGATCTCATCCTCAGATATCAGGCAGTCTTTGCTAGGAATGCTTCAAGCTGCTCGTATCTTTGCCCTGAGCCTGCCCTCCACATGCCTTCAGATTGTCCTATCCACTGCAAAGCATGTTTCACATTTCTGGCCCTGTTTCACAAAGTTTGCTGTGATGACTGTAAACCTGGGACCCAAAGATGCTGTGTGTCCTCCCCACATTATTTCAGACAATTGGACTCAGATTCAAATGGACATTTGGGGCAGCCTTAAAGTGGCAAAGAAATAGATTAGCTTGCAGATATCTTAAAGACTTTAGACAAGAGAGGAAACCAGCTTGCTATAGAGATCACAGAATTAATCTCTCTATTTTCCTTTAGTATGAGAACATTACTCTTTTGTCTTTATTTTTATTGGCTATTTTGTTTGATATAAATTTGTTTCTTTTCACTTTGAATTCCATTGTCTGCTGGTTGTCCTGATTCCTGATGAAATGTCAGATATCATGTTACTTTTGTCCTGTGAAAGTAATGTCTTTTTTTCTCTAGATGCTTAAAGACAAACTTTCTGCCTTTGTTCAGCAGATTTCCTTTTCATTCATTCTCTGGAGGTGATAGACACTCTTGAGTGTGTGATTTCATGTTTTTCACCCATTTAGATGAAATGTAAACCATTCTTTCCTCAGCTATTCCTTCTAGCTCATTCTCTATGGCCACCATTTCTGGGAATCGAATTACATTTGGATTTCATTTCTTTTTCTTTAGCAATTACACTTATGTGGGAATTTTATATACTACCTCACATATTTATTGCATTCTTAGTTTTTAAATTATTTTTTCTCTGTTTTTTTCTTTAGATTTGATATTTGCTATTGATTGGTTATATATCTAACTTGTTTATTTTCTACTTTAATTAAAATTTAATTTGTCTTTGCATTCTTAATTAAAATTCTGAAATTTTCTTTTTAAAATTTCCATTTGGTTCTTTTTATGAATTCTGTTTTCCTGTGAAGTTAATCATTTACCCTTTTCCTCGGTTCTCTTCAAATTACTTTAGTTACTTCCATTCTAAACTCCTCATTGGATAACTCAAGTATCTTAATCACCTCTAGGTGTCTTGGTGTCCTCTATTATTTTTCCTTTGGGTTTTGGTCATTGTATTTTGCATGGAAATTTCTAAGAAAAATGTTATTATCCTTTAGAGGGATACTCATCATTTTCCTTTCTGGGCCAATGTACTTGAAGCTAACCATGTTCTACAGTCAGCAGTGGGGAAAACTCAAGGTGGAGCTGCAGGGTTTTTTTAGTCTATTCACATTTGCTGTGGAGATAACTCTCCCAGGTTCTAGCAGAGCTCAGTGTGCTCACACTCCTTACTCCTGTGCACCCTCAGTGATAATCCTTGTCTTGCCAACACTGGTAGATTCTGCCTTCCAGAGGTTTTTGCTTTCCCCTCTCCTCCCCTCCTCACAGTTTCACAATCCAGAAAATGTATGGAGTACCGACTCTACCTTCCTTTTTCTCTTTCTCCCTGAGATAAAGCTGAAAGCCTCTAATGATTCAATCTCGTTGAGGCTACAACCCAAATCATAACAACTTCATTTCCAGATTCCTCACCCCAATTGTCCAATTCATGCTCCTTTTCCAGACACTCAGCAAATAGCTTGAAAGAAGAAGTTTTCAGGTGGGTCCCTCTCTGTGCAGTATCTCCTTCTTCAGGATTCTGTTCCCTCAAGTCATGGTTGCCTCAGCACTTATCTGATGTCTTCAGACAGAGCTTAATATTATTATAACATTTTTTTCCAGTTTATCTCTATGGCTCGAACCCATAAGCCAGTCAATACTGACTGGACTAGAACTTTTCCATTATATATCATAGATTCCTCCTTCCCTCCTTCCCTCCCTTCCTTCCTTTCTTCTTACACCAGGGCTTGGTACCAATACAGGGGTGCTTAACTACTGAGCCAAGCTCCAGTCTTTATAAATAACTTTTTAAAATTTAGAGACAGGGTCTCGCTGAGTTGCTTAAGACCTTGCTAAATTGCTGAGGCTGGTATTGAACTTGCCATCCTCCTACATCATCCTCCTAAGATGTTTGGGATTACAAATGTGTGCCACCATGCCTGGCACAGATTCCTTCTTTGAGTAAACTTTTCATTTGAGAACCATATTAGATTTAAAAAAACTTGTGGAAATAGTACAGTGAATTCCTATACACCATACAACCAGTTTCCCCTATTATTAACACAGTACATTGGTGTACTCTATTTGTCACAATTAATGAATTAATATTGATACATTATTGTTAAAGTCTATATTTCATTCAGAGTGCCTCCGTTTTTTCCCCTAAAGTCTTTTTTTTCTGTTCTAGGATCTTAATTAGGATATTGTATTGAACTTAGTAGACATTTTCCCTCAGGCTCCTTTTGATTCTGACATTTTCTCAAATTTTTTTTTGAGATGACCTTGAAAGTTGTGAGCAGTACTTATCAAGTGTTTTGTAGAACATTCCTATATTATGATTTGTCTGATGTTTCCTTAGTAAGTAGCCAGAGGTTATATGTTTGGAAGACAGTAGAAGTACCAATAAACATCTCATAATGGTAAGAACACATAATATCACCTTATTCCAGCACTGGTGATGTTGACCTAGGATCACCTGGCTGAGGTAGTGTTTGTCACTTGTCTCCACTGAATCATTCCGCCTCCTTTCTGTATTGCACTCTTTGCAAGGAAGTCACTATGTGCTGCCCATTCTTAAGAAGTGGAGATTATGCCTTATCTCCATAAGGGAATAATGTCTACATAAATTATTGGGAATTCTGCATGAGAGATTTGTCTATTTTCTTCCACTTACATACATATGTATGTAATCATTTATTTATGTCTATGGACACATTAATATTTATTTTATACCTAGGTTATAATCAATACTGCTATATACATTTTGCTGGTTACATTTGTAGTTTTGACAATTGGGATGTCTTTTAGTTGGTCCTGTGTCCCCTTAATATAACTCTTGTGTACAAAGTGAATGTTTTAACATTATTTTCCAGCACCATAAGATGTTTCAGACTCATTTTGCAAATTTCCTACCTGGGATCTAGAGTCAGCCATTTCTCCAACAGGCCCTGATTCTTATCACTGAGAATGGTAGTAGAAACTAAGGTGAGTATTTGTATTGCTCCATGGGCAGCACTGCCTTTAGAATATCTCAGCTGACAGTCATCCCTGGGGAATAGTAGAGGAAGGCAGAAAAATTAGAAAGACTGTCTAAAAACATCAGTAACCTAACCAACACACCACACTGTTGAGCTAGCCAAAAGCCTTAGCAGGAATATCGTTGTTCATTAGCTATGATCCCATAGGAATATGATTTTTATATTATCTAACAGTTACAGACATTAACATTGGGCTAGCTTAGTGATTTTCAAACTTTAGCATTAGGAGTATCCCCCAGAGGGCGTGTGAAATACAGAGCCCTGGTCTCTACCCCAGGATATTCTAATGTGGAGGATCTGAGGTGGGGCCCAAACCCAGGAGTTGCCTCAGTTGCCATTCAGCAGCTCCTAGGTTGATAAATCCTAAATAGCACTGGCCCAAAGCCTGTTTTCTCACTGTATAGACAAACCATTTATGTAGGTTGGTGGAAGGACTGAAACCTGCTCAACACTAAAGAATACAAGTAGAAGGAATGAGTCTGGAGCAAAGAGAATATCTCCCTTCTAAATGCAATTGAAATGTTGCTTCTCTCAGTGTGCTACCCTTCCCAGGTTACTGCAGTGGATTAAATTTGTCCCCCCAAAGGGGTTGGAGTCTTGTCTCCCTGTACCTGTAGATGTGACTTTATTTGGAAATAGGGTCTTTGCAGATGACCAAGATAGGATGCAATCGTTAGGCGGGCTTTAATTCAATATGACTAATGAATGTCCTTATAAAAAGGAGAAATTCAGAGGCAGAGAGATTAGGAGGGAGGATCATGTGAAGACATAGAAAGAATACCATTAGAAGCCAAGGAGAAAGGCCCGGACCAAGCCTTGGAAAGAATAAGTGCTGCTAAAACCTTGATCCTAGACTTCCAACCTCCAGAATTGAGACACAATACATTCCTATTAAGACCTTCAGTATGTGGCAATGTGGCAATGTTTTTACAAGAAGTCCATAGAATTACTAGTTCTTGAACAGGCTTTATACATTTTAAGTAAACATATGCATTGTATTATGTTAAAGTTATTTACAGTGATCTAAAGAATATTTTTGATACTCTTGTTATATCAACACAGAAAAGTAGGACCTGTCAAATAAAAGTCTGTTTAGGGTCATGTCCATATCAAGGCTGGAGTGACGACAGTGGAGAAGATGATGTGAGGCAGACCACCTCCAGGTACCTGGTGTTGGTGATGCACCTGGAGACTCAAGATACTGAAGTTTTTCATGGTTTTCCTCTTGAAAATAAATTTCCTAGAAGAATTATTTATGAAGACTTAAAAATACAGAATAAAAATATCTTCCATCATCCTTAAACTTCAAAATTAGTGTGAGAATCAGCTAGATAGACAGTGTTGCCAATGCTTTAATCTTCTGGGAAGAAAGGGATTATGTAAGTATGTTTGGCCTTTCAACCAAGTACAGATCAAAAATATTCAGGAAAAAAACAGTGCCTGTACTGAACATATAGAGATTATGTTTTGTTGTCATTCATCAAACAATATAGTATAAGAATTATTTACATAGCATTTACATTGTATTCCATGTTATAAGTAAGTAACATAGAGATGATTTACAGTACATGACAGGATACACATAGGTGGTATGCAAGTACCATGCCATTTTATATAAAGGAAATGAGTGACTGTGGATGTGGGCATCTGTGGGATCCTGGAACCAATCCCCTAAGGATACTGAGGGACAACTCTATGTGTTCTTGCCATCATTATTTTGAATTATGAAATTGAAAACAAGGAATAGCATTTGTCTATGAAGACAATGATCTGACAGATCTTCTAAAATGCCAACAGAACACCATGGGTGATCCTCTACCTGGTAAAAATGGCAACCACATTTGCAAGCAGTTGTGTTTTATGAATATTTATCAGTCTGGTAACACCTCACTAGATGCTGGATATGGCCAGAAAAGTATACAGAGAACAACACACCCCAGCCATAGGCCCAATGTGATCTCTTGTGTTTGCAGGCTCCAGCTATCCCGCTCCTCTCTCAATATTTTTTTACTCCACAGCAGTGCTGCACAGTTACATACAGGAAATAGTCTCATCCACCCTTCCTGCACTGGTCATCCTTCATCATGACCAGTGGTTTAAGTTTTCCCTCTGAAAACTGGAATTTAGATAAATGAATAAATACATGGCCATAATAAAATGTTTTATCTACTTTTAAAAGATTATGAAAAAGCTCACCAACACCGCAAAGTTAGTCACTTATCATGAAGCTGCTTTAGGGTAAGAATAAGCTCACAGTACCTCCTTTCAGATCTGTCAGGTCTGGACCTGAGTGCCATTAACCTTGAATTTCTAACAGAGAGAGGGACAACCTAGGAATTCCCTTAGTAAGAAGTGGATTATCAGGTCAGAGCTTCCCAAACAGAAACAATATTTCTAAGACCACTCTGGGGATCTTAAAAACATGATGTGAAGCTAAGAATATTATTAAGAAACATTGAGTAACATGAAATCCACCTGAATTGAATTAATCTTCAGGGTACAAAGGCCAACTCTCGCTACCAGTAGTTAAACTTCTGCAGGTACAGGCAATTTTGTTTTTGTTTTTATACTTGGAGACATGACAACATAAGAATATGACTAACAAATAAGAGAATAATATAAAAAGAGTGCTATAGTTTGGATCTAAAATTTTCCTTAAAGGCTTCTGTGTTAAAGATTTGTTCCCCAGAGTAGTGCTGTGAGAGATGATGAAACTTTAAGAGGTAGGCCTCATTGGGAGGTCTTCATGGAGGGCATGGCATTGAAAAAGTAATAGGACTCCAGATTGTTCTTCTCTAGACTTCCCAGCCATGAGGAGAGCCGTTTTACTCCACCATGTGCTTTTGCCATGTTGTGTTGCCTAATTATTGGCCCAAAATTATGGGGACGATTGATTATAGGCTAAACCATCAACCAAAATAAATCTTTCTCTTTATAAGTTGATTTTCACAGGTACTTGTTACAGTAATAAAAAGCTGATTTACACAAAAGTTATTCACTTGTTTTTACTTCTTTTTCTCCTTTTTTAGTAAATACATATTTTAGTACTAATGAATCCATTTCATGGTTCGAATAATCTGGATCCAGCCAACAATTGACAGCTATCCTCTTGTTAGGTCTGTTATGTTGATGCTGTGATGGTAGATTTATAATGGCTAGCAATGCTTGGAAGATTAAATAATGAACATATGGGTGGGATTTTTTTTAATCATCCAAAGGAGGTTTTTGCTTTTTATAAGTATAACCATAAAAACATTTTTGGGGGTTATTATACAAATTATACAAATGTTTATGGTTGTGAAACTTTCTTGGTACTAGGGATTAAACTCAGGGGTACTTAACTGCTGAGCCACATCCTTAGCCTTTATCCTTTTTTTTTTTTTTTTTTTTTGAGACAGGGTCTTGCTAGGTTTCTTGGGGCCTCACTAAGTTGCTGAGGCTGGCTTTAAACTTGCAATCCTTCTGCCTCAGCCTCCTGAGTCACTGGGATTATAGGTGAGCACCACCACAGTTCTGAAACTTTTGAAGACCATGGATTTAGATCCATTCTAATTTCTTTATGGGTCACAATCACATTAACACATTAATTGTTCAGATGATCAGTTCAACTCCATGGCTCCCTCTGTTGGTCACTTCCCTGAGCTAGTATTCCTTTACAATTAATTTCAATACCCCTGAGCGAATTGTTTACATTTCCTTTTGTTTAATATCTTCTTGCCAAGAACACCAGGACTTGGCATTTAAATACAGAATAATCCTCTATTTGGTAAAACTCTTGCAACTTTACACCCCACTAGTCTGCAGGTACAGTGCAACCTAGAGTGTTGGAGACTCATAACTGGGAAGAAACTTCTTTAAAATATTTCTTTTCATGCTGCCACAACAGTTCATTTAAGTAAGTTATGATCTTCTTCTAACCCTGTCATTGTTAAATATTTAAATATAGATCCCACAACTTCACCATCATGACAACCATAGGAAATCTTTGGTTTTCTTCTTTGATCAGGTAGCTTTGTCAGGACCATTCTTAATGTATGAATGGATCTCTATTTTGCAATTGTACCAAGAATTTGTAGTGTCCTTCAAGCATATTTACAATTAGTTGTAAAATCTGACACCTTAATTTAGTCATCAATGAAGTAAATTATCATAGGATTTTAAAAGTGAACAAATTACTCATATTAACAAATAATATCTGTAGAGAAGTTGACTCTAACCTTAAACTACACCTGACATCCTGCCCAAATACAATCAGTTGCAAACTAGTGGGCCGTAGGAATAAGTAAATACCCAAAATGAAAAGCAGACACAAACATAAAACATCAAAATTAAAACATATTAATATGCAAAGTGTCTCTTTTCATCTAATTACATGCTTTATAGTATGCATAAATGATCACTTAATAAAATAAAATTGGTAGGTAATTATTGTGCTCAATCAATTAAAAAAGAAATTCAAAATTTAAGATGAAATGGCCATAAAAAGAAGAAGCTAGAAATAAAAACTCAAATGACATTTCACACCAGCTCCTTTTATTTGCAAGTTCTCAGTGGTGTTTGATTCTTATCATGTATGTGGAAAGTTTCAGAACTCTCACCATTAGTATAATTGGTTTATACAAATATGGTATTGAAAATCTTAGTTAGGTTTATAAACAATGCAGATACAGTTCCAATTCAAAAGTATAAATCAATTCTAATTATCCCTCTGTCATCCCAATTAAAGCACATAAAATATTCTCACTTTTGAATTAGTTGTTTTGTCTCAGATATCACTTGTATGTATCATGGTTGCCCTAATACAATTAGTTGAAAACATACACATGAAAGGATTCAACATTAAGTTGCTGACTATATACAGCCTTAGACCTCAGGGGGATAAAAAGTAAGTAAAAAAATATTTATTTGAGAGCTATACCTTTTTAATTAATTCCTACCTGCAGAAGTTGTCACGATTTCCGTGGTGTTTCTGATGCCCATGAAGTCAAATTGATAAAGCCGCCATGATTTCTGGTCAGCTGCCTCAACTGAATTTTTTCTCCATCTATAAATCATTTCTTCTTTTGGGTAGCCATCTAAAAACATAGACCAAGATATCAGCACTTGGAGATGAAGGTTTATAAATCGCTAATGTCAAATTGTAATTCTGCTCACCTTTAAAAAAAATTTGTTCTTATTAGTTACCCATTAGTGTAATGTGTTTTGACATATTATACATATATGGAGTATAACTTCCCGTTCTTCTGGTTGAACATTATATGGAATTACATTGATTGTGTGTTCATATATGCATATAGGAAAGTAATGTCTGATTCATTCTACTTCTTTCTTATTCTCATTCCCCCTCTCTTCACTTCATTCCCCTTTAATTCTGCTCATGTAACAGGACTTAAAATTTTAGGTCATGCTTGTTCTCCAGATTTTTTTCAGAGACATGGAAACTCCAAACAAAAAGGTAATGCCACCTAACCCTGGAGCAGATCTTCATGATCAGAAAGGTGTTCTTTAGCCACAAGCCTGGCCATTGTCCATGGATGCAGTAAATGGGAGGTCACTGTCTTCATGTCTTAACCTTGGAAAGCCAGTGGCTACACTTGACCTTTCAAGAGTGAAGGTGCCTGTCAATATGTCACTGGCTCTCAGCCACCACAAATCTAACTGCATGGCCCACATTCATCACACCTTTCCCCCTTTCCCAGAATTTTAGGCATCCAGATAAATCCAGGAATGATAAGTTTCATAAGGCAATCACTCCCAGATTCAAGAGATCAGCAGACTCCCAGAGCTTGATATGGTTTGGAGGTGGTACTCCACCATACCGTCACTTGGTCTCAGTGTAACAGTACTTTAAGAGGTGGGGACTCATGGGAGGTCATAGGGTATTATCCTCATGAATAGATTAATGTCTTTCTCAAGACTGGTATGTTCTCTCAAGACTGGTTAAGTCTTGGGGGAGGGAGTCAAGCTTTAAGAGGCTGGATTAGTTAGCAGGAATAGGTTGTTAATAAAAGTGTATCGTCCTGTTTCTCTCACATACATGATTCTTTCCCACACTCCCACCTCCTCTTTCTACTGTTTTTCATGATCTAAAGCAGCATGAGGACCTCACCAGAAGCTGAATAAACAGTGAGGCTATACTCTTGAACCACCAGAACTGTGCTAAATAAATCTATTTTCTTCCAAATGATCCAGCTCCAGATAATTTTTACAGCAACAGAAAACTAAGTCAGTGCTAATATGATTAGTCTCCAGTTTTGATTAGCAAACTTTGACCTATTCCAGAGAATAATTCCTATAATGTTAGTTACCCCTGGAAGCAAGATCCTGGTGCTTCTGTTGCCCTAGGCCTAGCACTGGTGACCTTCCTAGAGCTGAGGCATCAGGTTTTGTTGCTCTGCCCCATTTCTGATGGTGTTCTAGGTTTCCATGGCTTTCTAAGCCTGAACTAGACATCAGCTAACTGCCTGCTACCCTGACTACATTTCTATGTGTGGGTTCCCAACTACGAATCACACTTGGACAACACCATTCACTCTGTTTGAAAAGGCTGACTTGGTATGCATGAATCTTTTAGAAGTTCTGTCTTATCTCCAGGCTCTGCAGCTGGTTCTGCTCAACCCCTCACTCCTAGGAGCAGGCCTCAGTCCTAGTTGTTACCCAACACCCAACAGTATTGGCATTACTGGCCTTTTGCTAATCAATAGACACTGATGTCAGGATTCTGGAAGGAAGAAGTGTTTACACCATTTGTTATCCTGAACACAAAAAGCACTGGTGCACACATAATTATGCAAAAATATTAATAAGTGGTTGAACATTGCTGGTTAAACATTTGTAAAACTCTTACAATCTACTTTCTTGATTGTTTTCCCCTTTCTGCCTGACATGGTTGGCTCCTTCATTGAAACAGTGAAATGAAACACAGACATACCTCTACTTTCTGTGTGTTACCCTGTCAACATAGCAGGACACTTTATCCTAACTTGATGAGGTGCAGCTCAAGGCTCTCACACTTA
Source organism: Marmota marmota marmota (assembly GCF_001458135.2). NCBI lineage: Eukaryota > Metazoa > Chordata > Mammalia > Rodentia > Sciuridae > Marmota > Marmota marmota. The sequence continues at coordinate 2,290,447 of NW_026000229.1, read as the reverse complement.
GACTGAAGCATTTCTATGTAGTCATGAAACATTTTACTTGGCTATTTGCCATTGTCCTGATTGACTTAAATCCTTAATAGGCTGACATACTTAGAAAAGATACTGTATGTTACAATTCTTTTAAATTTATTTTTTTAAATAACTTTACTGAGATGTAATTCACACATTAAATGTGCACAATCTGGTGGCTTTTAATATGTTATGAGAGGTGCAACCATTATCATACTCCAAATTGGAATAGTTTTACCCCTTCAAAATCAAACTCCATTAGCAGTGACTGCATATTTCCCCACCCTACACCCACCTTGAAACTCACCTAGTCTCAGGTAATCATTAATATATTTTGTCTGTAGACTTGTCCATTCTGTTCACTTCATATAAATGGAATCATAAACACGTAATCTGTAATTGGCTTCTTTCACTTAGCTTATTGTGCTCAAGTTCACTCATCTTGTAGCATACATCAGTGCTTTGTTCTTATTTATCACCAAACATTTCATTGTATGAATATACCGTTTTTGTTTATTCACTCATCTTTGACAGACATTTTGGTGGAGTCACTCTTTCATTATTATGAATAGTGCTGTTATGAGCATTTGTGTATCAGATTCTGTGTTGCCATATGTGTTGTTATCTTGGGTATGCACGTAGGAGTAGAAATGTTGAGTCAGCCTAACTCTATGTTTAACACTTTGAGAAACTGCCAGACTGTTTTAAAAAATAGCTGCACCTTAAAATCCTACCAATGATATAGGAGGGTTCCAATTTCTTCATATTCTCTCCAACACTTCATTAATGTCTGTGTTTTTGATTATAAAATTTGTAGTGGGTGTGAGGTGAGTCTTACTGTTTTTCATTTTGCATTTCCCTAGTAACTGATAATATTGAGTATATTTTCATGGTTCTATTGGCCATATGTGTCTTCTTTTGGTGCTCAGATCTTTGGCTCATTTTAAATTAAGTTGTTTCTATATTGTTGACTTTTAAGAGTTATTTATGTATTTTTGGCTACAAGTCCTTTATTAGATATATGTTTGCAAATATTTTCTCTCATTTTCTGGCTCATCTTTTTTTTAAGCAACTGGATATTTTTATTGTGGTTATTATACATACACCCACCCACACACACACACACACACACACACACACACATATGTATATATATATTTACCATTTTAACCATTTTAAGTGCACACTTCTGTGCACTTAAAATGGTTAAAATGATAAATTTATAATACATATGTATATTAATATAATTAATTCACATTAATGCATTTATTTGACAATCTATCTTCAGGGTTCCTTTTTTTTTTAATTGACTTTATATACTGGAGAATTTCTAAGTTCACAGAAATCTAACAAAAATTACAGAGATAGCCCACACACCCCTTTCCACTATCAACTTCCTTTATCAGAGTGGTTACACTTGTTAACACATGATGAGACTACAGTGACATGTGGACTCAACCAGAGTCCATAGTTTTAGATTAGAATTCATTCTTGTTGTCTATTCTTTGGGTTTGGACAAAAGCATAATGACATGTATCCACCATTATAATATCCTACAGAGTAGTTTCACTGACCTACATGTCCTCTATGTTTCATTTATTCATCCCACCCTCCACCCTTTACCACTGGAAACCACTGGTATTTTTATTTCCTTCATAATTTTGTTTTTCTATAATATCATATAGTTGAACTCATAAGTATGAGGCTATTTCATGTTTGCTTTATTAGTAATATGTATTTAAGTTTCTTTCATATTTTTTCATGGCCTGAATGCCTATTTCTTTTAATGTTGAATAATATTCCATTTTCTGGATGTACCACATTATATTTATCTATTCACATACTTAAGGACACCTTGGTTGCTTTAAATTTGGGCAATTATGAATACAGCTGTTTTAAACATGCATGAACAAGCTTTTGTGTGGATGTAGCTGGTTTTTTGATATCCTCCTTTTCATTTTTGAAGGAAAGATTTGCCAAGAATAGAATTATTGGTTAACAGTAATTTTCTTTTGACAGTTTGAAATGTCATTTAATAGTCTTATGGCCTCCCTAGTTTCTAGGGAGAAATCTCTTGTTAATTATGTTTCAAATTACTTGTGATACATTGCTTTTGTCTTGCTGTTTTCAGTTTTTTCCTCCTTGACTTTAACATTATTAACTTGACTATGATGTATAAATATCAATCTCAAAAGTTCATTCAAGTTCCTTAAGTATCTTGGATTAACAGACTGACTGTTTTTGTCAAATTCTTGGTCATTATTTCTTCAAATAATTTTGGGCCTTCAAATAGTTTTGGACCTATTGCCCTGTTCTTGTCTGAGACTTCCATTATGTGGTTGATGATAGGCTTTATAATGTGCCACAGACAGATATGTGAGTTTCTGTGCATTTTTCTCTATTCGCTTTCCACATGGCAATTGCTTTCACTGGGCAATCTCTGTTGTCCTATCTTCAACTTTTCTGATCCTTCCTTCTGTCTTCTCAGATTGTTATTATGCTCAGCTAGTGTGTTTTCTACTTTAGACATTGTACTTTTCAATTCCAGAATTTCTATTGGGTTCTTCTAAAAGTTGTTTTTCTTTTCACTGATTTCACTTATTTTGTGAGATATTTTGTCATACTCTCATTGAATTCTTTAGACATGATTTCTTTTAGTTATTTGAGTGTATTTAAGCTAGTGGATTTAAAACTTTTTTCTAATATATCAATGTCATGGATTCATCAATGATAATATCTATTACAGGACTTTCCCCTATGTATGTGCCACATGTTTTTTTTTTGTTGTTGTTATTGTTTTCACGTTTTGTAAATATTTTGTTGTGAAGTAAACATTTTAGAAAATATATTTTGATAACTTTGATATCATATCCCTTCCTGCATTCCAGGGTATTTTGTTGTTCCTGGGGTTTGTTTATATTGTTTTTCTTCCTGCTTCTTATTTGCTAAGTGTTTATCCCAGACTGATTTTGTAGATTCTAAACTCCAATGAATGTCCACTGATTTTTGGATAATTCTATGTTTATGTTATTGCTTTTACATTATTATTCTCATTTTTAAGCCTGGGCCTATTTGATTTACCCATTGTTCATAATAATTCAGTGATCAACAAATAATCAGTCACAACTATTCCTTAAATGCTTTGTCTTTTTCTTTCAACCTTTGCCATTATCACCATCACCATCATCATCATCATCAACAATAACATCTTTATCACCATCACCACCATCATCATCCTCATCTTCATGACTATCATCGTCACCATAAGACCACCATTGTCTCATCACCATCAAAATCATCTTCATCATATTGTTGTATATTTAACTGCAATTGCAGTTCAGGAGCTCCTCCAAGGTGTTTCTGTACAGTAAGTCCCACAATTATCCTAATGACATAGGCACTGATGTCCCCATTTTATAGATATGGAAGATGAGGCACAAAGACACTGAATATGCATCTAAGGAAGAGCCAGAATAGAAAGTTTGATCTATTTCTTCACCTGCTGGTCTCATTTTTTATTCTCATTGTGATGTTCCCAATATCCATGCTCCTCAACTTATAAAGAGTTTCCTTCAAACTACATATTTTTCATAGAACACATCAGTCACTAAATCCATTTTTCTCAAAAGCAGTGAAGGGATTGTCTTCCCAAGGGCTTATGGTTTTGATCTTTGTGGAAATGCAGATAATGGTAGTTCTTTCAAAAGAACCTTACTAAGAATTGTCAGTGCTTTACAAAATAGCCAGTCAACAATATTTTCCCCAAAGACCTGGAATAAACACCTTTGTTCTTTGAAGGACATTTTATAAAACACTTCCTACTCCCAAGAAAGCTTCATAGCCAAGGATGAGCCAACCAAGGAAGAAAATGCCTTGGAGCAGAAATAGATAAACCACAGAGCCAACAAAACTGGGACTATAGAGACCTCACTTGCATGGGTCCTTCTAAAGGTCCTGGAGATTTTTGTTAGTAATTTTGAATGATTAGAGACGGATTTCCATTTTCATTTGTTTCCTCTTTCCTGGGATTTTTACTGTATTTTTGATACGCTGAACTCTAAAATTTTTGTATGAAAGTCATCCCTCATGTTTACATTCATCTTATATTATGTGTAAGTAACATTTCCTTAAAACATGCTCAGATAAATATTTCCAAAATTTGATTGCAATTATTTTATTAATTAGTAAATTTTTTGAGGCCAGATCTCACTATGCAACTCAGGCTTACCTTGAACTCCTGGCTCAAGTAATCCTCCCTGTTCCACTTTTCAAGTAGCAAGGACTACAGATACAGACCAACTCATTTTTATATTTATTTTATTAGTCATTCTGAGGTTATTTTGATCAATACTGTCCTTATTAATTGTCCATTTTTTGTGATATAAACAAATACTATGTGTCAGTTTTTTAGAGATAATGCCTGTGGTTAGAAAAATAAAGTTTTCTTATCAGCAAAGGTAATTCCTATTCTTGTGCATCAGTTTATCTGACTGGTCTCACATTGTGGGAGTATTACTGATGTTCACACCAGGAAGTATGCTCAAAGTGGAAGCACCTTCTCCTCAGTCTCACTCCCTGGCTCTGATGATGAGGAAGTTCATCTTCAGACCCTCTGTGTGGAGTCCCTAAAACAAAGCATTTTTTAAAATGTCTTGAAGCTAGAAACAATATTGAAAAATATCTAAGACATATAAGAGAAAGACTTCAACCCCTCCATATCATCTGTGTGTGTGTGTGTGTGTGTGTGTGTGTAGCTGTAACAAAAAGTTTGATATTGGGTACTTTATGAAGAAAAGAGATTTATTTAGCTCACAGTTCTGAAAGTTCAAGAGCCTGGTGCTGACATTGGCTTCTGGTGAGGCTCTTACATCAGGCAAATAGTATCACACTGTGGGAGCACGAGCAAGAGCAGTGAGCTACAAATTTTTAAGAGATCTCATGGCGAGAGAAGAAGGAAAAGAGTAAGACAAGAATCTAATCTTGCTTTTTAAACCCTCTCTCAAGGTTACCAGTTCAATCCTATGAGAGCTAGAACTCATCCCCTCAAGAAAAGCATTAAACCCTCTTAAGAACTTAATTACCTCTTACAGGCATCAACTCCAACACTACCACATTGAGTACCGAGCCTCAGAGTTTTGGTGGGGACTAGCCCTATTCAAACCTTCAGCACATACATTCTGAATTTACTTAATGATTGCCTTGAGTTTTTATTAAAATTAAGGTATATTATTTCTAACCATTATTTGACACACATCATGAGATATAACCTAATATTTAAATTATAATTTTGTGAATAATATTCTCTAAAGTATACCAGAAAAATCTCAATCCTAGTCATAATCATAGATCATTTTGGAAACCTAGTAAATCTTATTTCTCACCTGACTTGTTTTAGTTGCCTATGGTGAAAACATGGAAATCATTTCTTGTTTCTTAAACAATAATGAAATGTGCAAAATTAGATATTAGAAAGAAGAAAAATAACAACTGGCCAACTAGCTTTTTCTATCAAATATTTCACAGATTAAATAAAAATATCACTGATTTATGAGCCAGGTATTTGCAGTTTCAGTGACTGGTGAAAATCTGTCAGAAAGCTCACAGTCTCCTTCTTTAATACAATCAGAGTCAACAAACAACACCATTTCAAGATGAGATAGCATTTTCCCTCGTAAAACATCTCACTTTGCTGATTCTAATTCTCTAAGACAGGATTATTTCTCTCCCTTTCCATATTTTCAAATTTTCTTTCAAAACAATCTAGGTTTTACAGAAGAAAAATAAAAGGTTAAGAAAAGAGGACATGTGAGAGAAAACACCAGGCTCCAGTGCTGTGCAGGGAATTCTACCAAACCTTGAACAATCAGATGCTGTTGGTGCTGTTTCACCAGTCTAGAGAGCAGTATATGTAGGAAATCTACCTAATTACATTTTTGTACAGTGAGTATAACAATTATATACAGCCTGATAATCAAGGCACAAGAGAAGCAATCTCACTTGCAAATGTTGATGCAAAATCTTACATGAAATGTTAGTTAATAGAATCCATCAGCACATTATTTTAAATACATTGCAGCCTAGTTGGATTTGTGCAGGAATGAAAGAGGAAAAATTAATGAATATGACCTATTATACATTCATTTCCATTGAAAGTAAAAGGCATTTGATAAAATGCAGTATACATTTATGTTAAGAACACTCAATAAGCTAGAAATTAAAGGATATTTTATATGTAGGTAGGTAAATTGATATGTAGATTTTCTAAAAGCCAATAATTTAATGCAAGAATTTTCTTTTTTAAAATTTTAAACAATTTAATTATCCATTATCTCTTGTTATATCATTATTTGAGATGTATTATTCAACAGACTCCCAGAAAAATAAATAAATAAAAAACTAGAGTCATACAAATTAGAAAGATATGTATCCAGATAACAAAGAAAGAATTAATGGGATGATTAGAACAAATAATTTGTCATAAAATATCTTGTATAAACTTAACAAAATGTGCAAACTTTGTAAAAGAAAGTCCATAAATTACTATTGTGCCAAAAATAGATTGAATAAAGGGAGAGACCATGATCTTGTATAGGGAGATTCAACAACATAAAGATGTTGATTCTTGCCAAGTAAAATTAGAAATTCAATGTGAACCTGATTGCAAGACTGTTAGTTTTTTTTTTCTTTTTCTTGATTGATTGTTCTTCCAAATAAAATTTATAATCAATTTGTCCAGTAAATCAATCAAGAATAGCCAGGAGAAGTTCAATCCTAAGATAGCTTCTCTCATTAAATATTATGAAGACTTTGCCCTAAATACAAGTGTGCATCCATGTGTCTATCCTGCTTCATTGCACATTCTCTTGGATTTAGCTCATGATGAAGGCAGTAAATTAACTTAGTAGGAGGAAGAGGAAGTTTACGATCAGGGGAAGCCATATGAGAAAAAGATAAATTTGGATCTATCTCTATACCATATGCCAGAATAAATTTCAAATGGATTAGAGATCTAAATAGAGAGAGGGAGAGGGAAAGAGAGAGAAAGAGACAGACACACAGCCGCTAAGATGGGGACATATGAATGAATTTCTTCATAATGCTGAACTTGAAATTTTTTTTCTAATGATGATTCCAAATCTAGAAGCAATTGAAAATATCTTTGTAAAATTGCAGCTTGAAAAATGATTTTGAAAGTAACATGGTAATAAATAAATAAATAAAGTGACCCTGCAAGGAAAATAAAACTGACAACAAAGTAGGGAAAATACACTTAATGGAAAATAGATTAATTACATTAATGAATAATACAAATATAAGAAAAAAATAAGATAAAAAATCCAGAGGGAAAATGAATAAGTAAAAACTATGAACAAATAGTTAACAGAGGAGAAAATATAAATGGATCATAAGCTGATAAAAAAAAAAGGCACCCAAGTTCAATCTTAACAAGAAAAAATGTATGTGGAAGGTACCTGGTGCAATCAAATTATACTGAAATTTGATAAGTAAAAGAAGAGAATTAAGTATTTTCTCCTCTTTCAAATATGGGCTGAATTCCAGACTAAATAAATACTTATGTGGGAAAGTCTGTTTGTTGGCAGTTCTGGGGATCTAACTCAGGGCTTTACATACAGCAGGAAAGCACTCTGGTGCTGTCCTGCACCCCTAGTCCTGAAGCTTCCCCCCTCCTCCAGCTTTTTTAAATAGACAAACTACTAACAAAAACTGCTAACAAATGAAGGAAGAAAAATACCATTAAGATACACCCACGTGGCACCATCTGTTGGATCTGGGAGCCCAGAGGAAAAGGGCTGATACCCTTGAATTGTCTGTCTTCACATCACTAATGCAGCACAACCATGTCCCTTCTCTCATGAGGAAATAGAAATCACATGGGACTGTGGAACCTGCAACTACTAGGACTCTACAGTTAACCACCGCTGTACAGGAAATAGGAGGGATAGAGGAACACCTTCCATGACATCACAAGAGTGTAGTCAACCATCTAGGGTATGGGAGACTCCACAGGCACAAAGAGTCCTAGTTTCTATTCCAAATAAATAGAAGGATCTCTTATTGATAAAAAGGAATGGGAGAAATATCAACCAAATGCAATGTGTAGACTTCAGTTGATAAGGATTCAAACAAGCCAATTATAAAAAGGAAAAATGGAGCTGGTTGAGGTGGCACAAGCCTGTTATCACAGCAGCTCAGGAAGCTGAGGCAGGAGGATTGTGAGTTCAAAGCCAGCCTCAGCAACTTAGGGAGGCCCTAAGCAATTTAGTAAGACCCTGTCTGTAAATAAAACATAGAAAAGGGCTGAGGATGTGTGTGGCTCAATGGTTAAGTACCCCTGGGTTCAATCTCTGGTACCAGAAAAAAGAAAAGAAAGGTGGGAGGGGGGGAGATAAATTGTGTCTGGGTTGAGTGCTTCCAAGACATTAAGGAAACTGTATTCATTTTGGGTGATAACAACATTGGATTTATAGAAGCTCATATCTTTAGAGATTCCTAATGAAGTATATACAGGAGAGTCCATAGACTATCTAATACTTACTTTTAAAGTATGCTTTACAAACATGAGAAGATGCTTTACAAACATGAAACTAAAACAGTAAAAACTGATGTGCCAGTAACTACTGGCATACTAGGTTTCATTACATTGTTTAATCAATTAAACTAAAGCCTAGGGGTCAGGGTTGGGGCTCAGTGGTAGAGAACTTGCCTAGCATGCCTGAGGCACTGGGTTCAATCCCTGGCACCACATTAAAAAAAAATGTGTCCATCTACAACTAAAAAATATTAAAAAAAAAAAAAACCTTAAAGCCTATATTTAGTCAGTTAAATAGCTTTTTTGAAGTTCAAAAGATTTATTAAAATAAAAGTTGGTGTGTATGCCCAAAATAGCAATACTAGCAATCCTAGGCCCTAGATTCAAACTCTCATTTCCTTGCATGCCCTGAGAGTTTGGATACATAGTACTGGATTCAATTCCCAGTACTATGAAAAGCAAAAAAGATCCTTCTTTAAATCTCTTTATTCAGAGAGTTCTTAACTCAATGTAGTCCATCATTCAATGGTTCTTTATTACCAAATAAGAACACTGAGCTGGAGTTTACAATTAATTTAGTTTCAGCTTATGGCTTATCTGGTTTGTAGATATTAGAAAATCCACTTAATATTTTGGATATATATATATATATATATATATATATATATATATATATATATATATATATTATATGCAATATATATAATTTATATTATATATATTATGTTATGTATAATATATAATAAGTGGTGGTTTAAAACAATATTTTTGAAACACTGTGCCTATGGAATTACTTTAGTGTATCATGTTCAGCATTTTTAAGTAAAATAGAACTAAAAATAACATCAGAAGGCACTTGCACTGTCTCATTAAATATTATTTTGTATTATTTTCAGCGTGTGCATATATGTGTCCTTGTTTTGAAATGGAAAATGCTTATTTTCCAGGGAGACTCAGGATGAAAAATGTGAAAGCTACTATCTAGAGGCTAATTTACAAATCCAGCACTTCCAAAGTAGAGGATAAATGAGAGAGGCCAGAGGTAAACTGGGATGAGGGGTAAGAGCAGCAAAGTTGTGGTCACACATCCTTATTCAGAGCAGTGAATACAAGAATCCACCCAGATTCACCAAATAATTTGAGCTTTCAAAAAAAGAAAAGCAGAAATCTGGAGTGCTGTAAAAAATCTCCCAGATTTTAAGCATTGGCAAAGAGTTCATTTTTTTATTTTAAATTAAACACAGAATGTCTATGGGATGAATGTTGTACTGTGGGACATTGGAAAACACAAAGCAAAGGTCTGCAAATTGTGTTTCCCAGGGTGGGGGAAGATAATAGTCAGCCACAGACTTTGGGCTTTTATTCTCTTTCTTTTTACTTTTCAGGGTTTCATAGCTTTAAAAATGTGGAAAAGCAGGTTTATATGTGATTATACCTCACTCTCTCTAATGGTTCTCAGGAGAGTGTCATTGATCTCATCAAATGAGAGTTAAAATGGGCTTGGAGGAGGCGGGCAGGTGCAAGTGTGCACTGTGATCTGCTCCCCACCCTCCACATGACCCATCAAACACCATTTGTTCCTTCCTCGTTAGTGCATCCTGGGAGGACACTAGTGTTCTGCACCTGTGTGTGTGTGTGTTTGTGTGTGTGTGTGTGTGTGAGAGAGATCCCTATATCCTTGGAGTATTTCACCTCCTTGCTAGTTATAAAAACCGTGTCATGTTTCAAACAGTGCACAGGTGTAAAATGCAAACACTTCCGAATAGTGAAAGAGTCCCCAACTCAACTTCACCTGGCTGCATTCACAAATGGCCACAGTCGCATGGCTCCACTCCCCTAGATAAAGTGCTTGATAGACAATGTGGAAAGAATCAGTGTGGTTTGGATATCTTGTTTTTGAAAATTTTGTGACGGTCTTTCCAGGGATGTTGGAAGGGAGTTTAAACTTTCATCTTCAGTCATCTGCCTCTGGCTGTTGAAATTAGGATCCATTCTCCAGTTACAGTAGCAAACAACACAAACAATTACACAGAAAAATCCACACCGTTTGAATTCTGATTGAAATATCTTAAATACCAAATAAATTATGGAAGAACACTGTTTTGATTTGGATGTAAAATGTCCCCTCCCCCTGCAGAGCCATGCGCTAAAGGCTTAGTCTGGAGTCTGTGGTGTTACTGGGAAGTGGTGAAAATGTTAGGATGACAAAATTTTAGGAGGTGGATCTAGTTGAAAAAGGTGAGCATGGGGGGATGCCTTGAAGATATATTTTCCCCAGGACCTTTCATCGCTCTCTCTTGCTGCTTCCCTGCTGCCCTGAGGTGAACAGCTGTACTCCACCATGATCTTTGGGCCCCCATCTTCTTCCTCATCACAGACCTAGAAACAACACAGCCAACGAATCATGGGCTGAGATCTCTGAAATTATGGGCCAAAATAAATATTTCCTCCTTTAAGCCGAGTTTCTTAGGTATTTTGTCAGAGCCGTAAAAAGTTAACACGGAAAGACATCTTTGCAATATCAGTTTTGTTTTCTTTTTTTCCCTTTCAGGTATATGTGCCTCTCTTGAAGAACTTGAGTCATTCAAATAGTTCAAATAGTTTTCTTCATATGTATCTTGTGCCTTTAATATTAAAAATGTCCTTAGAATATATCAGTGCATTTTTGCTCTCCTTTTTTTTGTGTCTATGTAAATAGGTGCTATTCATTTACATTTTTGCATAGATATTGATGATGCAAATAAAAATCATTAAACTTTACAAATTTATTGTGAATCAAGCCTACTTCAAAACTCATATTATTTCTAGTAATTTTGAGCATTTCAGATTATTTGTTCAAAATATAAAATCATATCATCAGGAAATAATGATACTATTGATCTTTCCAGTATTTACGGTAGGTATTTATTTTCACTTCCTTCATGTGTCACTGAAGCAGTGTCAACATTCCTTGTGTCCATCATGTGTCTGGTATCTAGTGTCTCTCCCTTTAATACACACTTAACATTTTTATTGAAATATGCTACGGGTTCATGTTTTTACATTTTCAATAACAAATTATTTTAAAAGCTTTTCTAATGTTGCACAATCATCACATTTCTGGAGGAAATTCTAATCTGCTGGATTTTGCCATTGTTTAAAATAAATTGCTGCATTAGGTGTGCTAGTACATTATTAGAATCTTTCAGGTTTTACAGGACATTAGATTACGGTGTGCCATAATTTTCACATTTGATTTTAAAGGTTATTTTGAAATTCTCCATATCATGTAATAGCAGAAGTTAACATTGGAATAAAACACATTATTCCAATGTTATAATTTTAATTAAAATAACAGTTTTCTTAAAAGTTTGATAGAATTAATTAATTAATTAGTGATGCCATATATAGTTGGAACATTAAATCAATAACTTTTTATTGGAAAAAAACCTGCACATAGGAAAAGAAAACATGTTAAAAGTACTCAGCTTGATGATTTACAAAATTTAATATGCTCATATACCAAATACTGTAGTCAGGAAGTACAATATTGCAGATTCCAAAGGTTCCTCATCTTCCCTGACCCCCTCATGACTACCTCAGCCAAAACAACAACAAAATCTATATTCTTCAGCACATTAACTGTCCTTACTGTGATATAGGAATTCCTCCCTCTTCCTCCCAATCACACTCCATGGCAATGATAACCAACCTCTCAGTGCCTCTCAGCTCTGACTACTCTTGTGCTGTGGTTGGATATGGTTTGCTGCTATAACTCATAGTGGGGTGCAATTTCTCAATTGGCAGAGTCATGTTTTAGTGGGGTTGAAGCTTCATGAATAGTCTACTGTCATCTCATGAAAGTGAGCTTCTCTACCTCATAGGACAGTATTCATTATATTGAGAGAAACAAGGTTGTTCCCCATATTTTCTGTCTTCCATAAGTGTTTCCTTGCCCCTTCATTTTCTGCCATGAATTTAAATAGCATAAGGCTCTCATCAGATGTGGCCTCCCAATCTTGACCTTCCCTGCCTCCAGGACTATGAGCTAAATAAAACTTTTTCTTTATAAATTTCCAAGTCTGAGGTATTCTGTTATAGCAACAAAAACAGATTAAAACATCTTGTCAGATCCAAGGCCATCTTAAGCCCCAGGAGCTCCTTATGCACCTGCTTAATCCCTTCCTCACTGCAAGGATCATCAACACCTGAGCCTTTAAACCCACTTACTGTCCCATTATGGCACAGAACATTGCAAGCCATAGAAATCCTCAGGAACCCCTCTAATGACTCCTTTGTACAAACTGTGACCAACATTCTGACTTTCAACACCACTGGTTAATTTTCCATGTTTTTGCTCTTTGAAAGAAAGGAGTGAGTCATATGTTCACCACTGTGTCTGGCTTCTTCTTGGTACTTTTTAGAAAAGCATTTCTTCGTAAACCATTATTTTTTTCTTCAGTGATTGGTCTATCAGTGTTTTCTGATTTGGGGTTAACTTGGAACATTTATTTCTTGGAAGAAAACCATGCATGGTTCCCCCATTTTCAAATACATTGTTCTGTTTCTCAAGTATAGGTTTTAAAATAAGTATCTCTTATGTTTTCTCCCACAATTTCAGATATTCCTGATTTTTTGTTTATTTGTTTTGATTGGTTTTGTTTTCTTTTTATTTTTCTGTCTGATGGGTAGAGATTTGTCTCTTTTATTCAGTTTTCTTCCAAACTCAGAGTTTTGGTTTATTTGTTGCTCTGTTTGTTTACATTTCATTAGGTACCTGGATCCACCCCACATGTTTCAAAAAACCACAGGGGACATGGTAAAGTCCCTGCTGTCTTGGCCATCTATTATATGGGGCACAGCACAACAGAGAGTGGTCAGTTTAGAGAGGGCTGAAGGAGGGTAAGGGGTTGCGGAGCAATGGGCAAGACTGGGGCTTAAAAATGATTTGAAGATCTCTTTGAAAATAGACTTGAAGGAGGTGGTGAGAAACTAATATGACTCCATTTTTGAGAAACCAGCCTCTACCTCAGAGCAAAGCCTGTCCAAGGAAGGGGGCGTGACCCTTGTCCTTGGAAAAACCCACAGAGCACTCCTAAGCACATACCCATCCTGCTGAGTTGTTTGTCTGTAAATAACAGGAGAGGTCTGAGGGGCCTGGTGTCCCTGACTCAGATAGGCTAGGTGAGGACCCATAGCAACCCCCCTAGCAACCTCCAATCAGCATGAGACAGGGAAAATACCTGGGATGCCAGATGACCCCCAAGTAGTTTATGGTGGTTGATAACATGTTGGGAAACCATGTAGTTTAGCATGAACACCCCTCGTTGCTTAAACCAATCAGTTCAAATGAATCCTTGTCTTGTATTAACCAATCACCCCTACCCAAATTGTTCCCGCCATTGAATGTGCTAATCAATGTTAAGAGTTGTTGTTTGATTTTCCCGCGGTATGGACTGTTGTGATGCATAGAGTATCCCCCCAAAACCTATAAAATCTCACTGAACAAAGGACTCACTCCCTGGGACCGCTGGAGGAAAACTAAAGGGGAGGCAGATATCAATCTGTGAGCAGAGCAGGTTGAGGTGCTTTAGAAAGAACAGGAAAGACCACATGACTAGGAAGGATCAAGGAAGAGAAAGAATTAAGACACATGACTGAGGAAGCTGGAACTGGTTCACCAACCTGGCAAAAGAATCACCTATGATCATGGAAATAAAATCGAAAACAACCGAGGTTCGCGTTCCTCATGAGATTGGCAAAATGCTTAAAAATATCATGAAAACAGGCATCAAAATATTCAGTGTTGGTGAAAGTAGTGAAAAATACATCTTTTATGCACTTTTTTTTTTATACTATTACAGGTTGAGCATCCCCAATACAAAAATTTGAAATCTGAAATGTTCCAAAATCAGGTGCACTAGCTGACCCTAGCTGGAAGGTCATGTGGGCTGACATCAGGGCTCAGGAACTCAGCAGATGTGAGATGCCAAGGAGGGGAAAAGAAAACAAGGCACTCCTGTGGGTGGGTGGGGGGCAACTTTGGGACAGCCCCCTTTTCTCAACAGGAGAACAGCATTTCTGAAAGACAACAGTTGTTCAAGCTATCAAAATTTACATCTAAAAACTGTTGTGGCAGAAGTCAAGAAACACCAGCTTTTGAGATTCATGAGTGGGTGCTGAAGGGGAAGGATTTTTTTTTTTACCCTTGAAATATTTTAAAATGTTTATTTGACACAAAATTGTACATATTTATGGGGCACAGTGTGATATTTCATGCCATTATTTTTCAGTGGTCAAAGCAGGGTAATTAGTATATACATCACTTCATTTATCATTTCTTTGTGTCAATTGCTAGCTATTGTGAAATGCACAATAAATTGTTGTCAACCACAATAAATTGTTATCCTGCTGTGTTGGAGAACATTGGAAACTATTCCTCCTAACCAATTTCACCCTGTATTCATTAACCATTCTCTCTTCACCCTTCCCCTTTCACACCTTTCCCAGGCTCTGTAAACTACAACTAACTATTTATAAGAGATCAATTTATTAAGCTTCCACGTATAAGTGAGAACATGCAGTATTTGTCTTTCTATGTCTGGCTTATTTTACTTCACCTAATGTATTCTTGGTTCATCCATGTCACTACCAATGCTGGAATTTCACTTTTTATGGCTAAATTATATTCCATTTTTGTGTGTATGCTACAAAATCACATTTTATTTATCCTTTCATTCAGTGATGGAAAGTTGGGTTGATATTATATCTTGACTATTGTGGATAGTGCTGCAATAAATGTGAGAGAGTGGATATCTTCTTGACATACTGATTTTTTAATCCTTTGGATACATACCCAGTAGTGGTATTAATGGATCATATGGTAGTTCAATTTTTAATTTTTCGAGGAATCTGTTTTACACAATGGCTGTACTAATTTTTATCCCCACCAACACTGTATAAAAGTTAAAAAGGAAGTATTTTTTGGAATACATAGAGCAGGAAGAAAGTTTTATAGAAGAAGATGTTGTAAGAATTCAGCAATGATGATAGGAAGGTTGGGGTATGGAACACTGTAACTAGAGAGGAAGACACAGATTCATGCTAGAAAGAGGACAAAGACATACAAAAAACCTGCTCAGGAGACGACTGTCATTGCAACCTTTTGAAGAGCCACTCTTACATGTCCAGTGCTATGTGAGCCAAGGGGACAATATAAAGAAATCTGGATAGAATAAGCTAACATCATGGCTCCCCTTGCTGTAAGCAATTTGCATCTATTTGGTGTACATAAAAAAACAATTGCCTCTGGGAAATAAGCCTGGATCATTTTTCTTTTGGTTATCTTTTGTCAGAGGTATAAAGAGAAAGTTTTCAGTTTCCAGAGACTTCCTTAAGAGGCACATTTTATTGCCAACCAATCTCTGATCCAAAGGAGCCACCAAGCATTGATTGCTTCTCAGTCAGATAATGAGATTGAGCTTGCATTTCCTCAAATCATGAGCCAGCTGTGGAATACCTCTGCAGACTTGATGAGCGTGTGAATGGGGATACAATTTCAGGGAAAGATGATTACATTCCCAGTAACCAGAATTCTATTAAATTAAACCATTTTGACTATTTCAATCAGGGTGAGAATTGGCTATACAAATATGTGTCACCTGTCAGAAGGTTCTATTGTTAAATGGCCTTGCATTTCCTTCCCCTAAATTGTAATGAAGATAAACAGCATAAATGGCAATAAGATCCACAAGGCTGGAATGATGTCATATTACATGTCATTTAGCTGCATTTGAAGAATGGGAGAGACACTTCTCCTAAAAGCTGCCTTTTAGCAGATTCATTACAATCTGTATTGGCTTTCTATGGCCATGTGGCCAGAATATGTGCACGCTTTGTGTGCTCCAGCATCCAAGGTGTGTGCACAGCTCATAGGGAATGAGATAGGCTGGGGATCAAAAAGAGAAGACCCTGGGGTGGGAGGTTCCGGCAACATTTCTGCACTAATCCATTGTTCAAGACAAGGGAACAAAAGCAGGCCGCCAAAAGCCTCCTCTTCTAGGCTGTACCAATAATGATGACACATAGGAAACCCCAAAGTCCTGGACTCTTTGATGGTCAAGAGTTAGTGGAACCCACCAGTGGAAAATTGAAGTTTTCTGACAGTGCTTAAGAGTCATCACTCGGGCATCTTGATAGCTGTTCTTTTTCACTTAGAGCTGCTTGTCAGCCAGAGGCCGAGAAAGAAATGTGTACTGCTTATGCCACTGACCAGAAAATACCAATGAGCAGCAATAGGACAGGTCAGAGAGGAAGGCTCCACCAGAAACCTACATGGCTGCAGACCTGAAGTTGGCAGGGCTGCTATTGAAGGGCTAATCCTGGCTAATCTCCCTTAAATATAGGCCAGTGAATGTGTCTATATATGATTGCATATTTTGCTCTGCCAGAAATAAATCTCTTTATTTAAAATCTGGCCCCATTGCTACCTTAAACTACTATTTTTTCCCAAGAAAGAAATGTGTCCAAGGAGATTGTCAGGGACAAAAATCAAGAGGAATACAGGGAAATGGAACAGAGAACCAATGAATTGGACGGAGATCTAAACATAATGTCAATACAAAGGCAAAAAGCAGAATTCCAAATGGTAACTGATGACCTAGTTAGTCAAGATATCTGCTGAGCCTCCTGCCTATGGGATGCAATTATAAAGAAAATATAATTCTGTGGCTTGAATCTGTCTTCCAGAAAGCATGTACTGAAAATTTAATCCCCAGTGCAACAGGTAGGGAGGTGGGGCATAATGGGAGATGTCCAGGTCATGACATCAGGGTCATGGATTAGTGACAATTATAAAAGAGCTGGAGGCTGCAAGTCTGATTGCTTGCTCTCGTTCTCTCATCCCTTTAAAAAGCCACTCTTACAGACCCTTCTGACATGGTATGATGCAACAAGAAGACACTCACCAGACGCCTGAGGATGTTGGACTTGTCATCTTCCATAACCACCCTTTCTCTCCAACACTCAAACATTTCTACACTGGGCACTTGTAAGAACATGGGCTGTTCTGCGGCTTTATGTTCACCTCCAGACCAATCCAAAGTCAAACTGTGGCCTCTAATGAGCCCTGTGACTCTGTGGCCTTTACTACCACATACCCCAGGGATACCAAGGGCTGCTCAAGAGGGAGAAGGAACATCTTCAGGTTTCTCCTCTTTGTTTCTACCTCATCCCTCACCCTCACTCATGTCCTTCTGAGGTCCACAGGGTAAGAGGGGATAGAAAGAGTAGGAGCACCTGTGGGGCTAGAAGGACTCTGTTTGTACCTAGGCCTTGAGTTCATCTTTCACCTGGCAGCAGAAAGTGTCCCCTCTCCTGTTGCCGCAGGTACCTGGAAGCCCCCATGCAGATGTCAGGCTCCTCCTGATCCAGGCATCCAGGGAGGCCCTCATCAAGAATTACCTCTGGGGTCCATGAGTGCCTGTGATCCAGAAGACTGGAATGATACACCTTTTCTCCCTGCTCTGGACCCCTGCAGTCTCCAATTTCCAGAGCATGCTTGTCAAATTGCCCATTTTGGCTAGACGTTGGGGAAGCATTCTCCCTCTTTTGTGCAGGGGGAGGGGAAGGGATCCTTAACCTCTGCATTCTTGACCTACCAATGCATTCTGAGTCTTTCCTTGTAAAGTGGGAGCTGAATTAAAGGGGAGCCAAATAAGTATCACAATCTCTTTGCAGGTCTTGAGGAGGCAGTCCAGTGCTTTTCTGTGGCATATGAAGGTTCTCACAAGACCCCTGAAGGATGCCAGGAATTCACTTCATCTTCAGTTAAACCATGCAGGTCACAAATTATGCTCAGGGCTTAGTCATTGACTCAGTATTTTCACAGACAATTTTTCATCCATAGGTGTTATTACCAACTGTTTTCCTATAGTACTTGAAGTCTATGGAGAACAACAGCTGTCATGGGAATGATAAACCTTGAGGTTTGGGTTTATAACTATCCAGAGCAGTAGATATGATAGCCCAGGAACAAGCAGGCAGGCAGGGAGGAGGGCACCAGGGGGCCCAACAGCAGGTTAGGAGCTGTTACACTGAGTAAGAAAACTCAGTGGTTTGCAAGATCAAGAGATGATGCAGAACCAGCCATTAAGACAAGGTGGTAAAGGTTAGGGCAGCTGGAGTTGAGGGTAGGAGCTCAATCACAGTGAAATAAGGGTGGGCCCCAGGTATCATTGGGTATGGTGGGCCAATGTAGGTGCTGTGGCTCCTCATGGCAGGCTTCTTCAAATACCAGTGTCTATTATGAGGCTTTTCCTATAGTCTGAGACACTTACAGAGCAGGAACAGTGAAGGGAGCCCCACTGGTCCCAGAACTGGAGAGGGAGCGCATCAGATGAGGTTCACACACTGTCACACACAGTAACACACCAACCCACTCACCCATACCCACTGAACACACACACATACACACACACTGCACACAGAGACATTCCTGCACACATATCACATTCACACATTACATAAAGCAGCACTCATACCACACACACGCAGACATACCCTCCACAGACACACCTACACTATACTGAAACACAGAGAAAACACACATCACATGCCATACACACACACAAACACATACACACACAAATACCATAAACACATATTCACACCGCACACAGACACAACTCCACACACACACAGCAGACACAGACACTGACAACCTCACACACAGCAACACACCACATATATACTACACACACATACTCAGCCATATTTGCATGCATACAAACACCACACACACACACACACACACACACAAACACACACAGAGCCCTAATATACACAAATAGTAGATTAAAAGAAGGAAAGTACAAAGGCTAAAGAATGTTTTCCAGCTGTTGAAGCTGATTTAGACCCTGGACTGCTTATCAGCTCCACATTCTGCCAGTCCACGTGATGGCGATAACCAGAAACATTAGCAGTCTATCACCTCATAAGACCTTACAAATTTAAGATTCTGTTAAGGTAAAAAGGCTCCAATGAAAAGAAAATTATCTTTAGATAGTTTCAGGCCTCAGGAAAAGCATTATTAAAATGATAATGGAAAATGTTTACTGAACTACCTTAAGAGGCACTAAATGGGAATGATGCCTATGTTTATTGAAGTCAAAAAGAATGTTCCAGAGCTAACTGCCTGCAGGGAGAGAGAACAGATTCATAATGACCAGGTAACATTCCAGGCGCTATGGTTAATACAAGATTCAATACAGAATTGGCTGAACACATAATAGCTCCCTGCAGGGGCTACTGTTTAAGATTTTCCACTTTGTCCACAAGACACTAAAGCTTCTTTGCAGAGACAAAAATGAGCACTTTTCTAGGTGTGGACAAAGATGATTGCTAAGGACCGAAACAATGAACAAAGTGCAGATCCTAATACAAGTCACTTGGCTCCTAGGGTCTGAGTGTTCCAAACTACGCTATGAGGTTTGATGGGTGGGGTTCACATTTCTGAATGCTTCCCAAGTGAAAGAGATGCCATTACATCAGAGGTGCCAGATATCTGGATGGTGGCAGGATGTTTTAGCTATGAGAGGCCCTGGATCATTCATTGGGCGATGTTGCTCAATTTGCTTAAGAAATATTAAAATCAACATCATCAGTGTGATCAGTTATCCTTCCACCACATTCTTCAACTTAAAAACAAAGCTGTTAGAAATCCATGAATCAACTTTTCTGTATTATTTACTATTTTTACTTTCTGGCATTTTAACAAATACCTGAGCTAAACAACTTATAAAGAGAAAAAGGGTTATTTGGCTCCACAGTTATGGAATTTCTAGTCTATGATCAGGTGTCCTCCTTGTTTTTAGGTCTCTGATGTGGGGGTAGCACACTCTAGCAGATATGTGGCAGAATAAAGCCACTCACCTCATGGCTGGGAAGCAAGAGAAAGAGGGATAGAGAGGAAGAACGGGGCTGGAGTCCCACTATCCCCTTGAAGGACATGTGCACAATGACCTGAAGACCTCCCCACTAGGCCCCACCTCTCAAAGGTTCCACCACCTCGCAATAGTGCCATGGGCCAGGGGCCAGGTCCTTAACACAGGACCTTTGGGGGGACACTTATCCAAACCATTGATACTGCCAGGAGAGCCTTGCCAGGATCTAGATAAGGCAGGCCCTTGTGTCACGACATGACTTTCCTTCTCTTTCTTTTTATTTTTTTTAAAAAATACATTTATTAGTTGTAGTTGGACACCATATGTTTATTTTTTTAAAATTTATTTTTATGTGGTGCTGAGATCAAACCCAGTGTCTCATATGTGCTAGGGGAGTGCTCTACCACTGAGCCACAACCCCAGCCCTCATCCTGTTTCTTTGCAGACACAGTAACAGGCTGCAGAATCTCCGTAGGTCCACATCATACCACACATGTTTCAATTTTCTGAAGTGCTTAAAACATGGTAAATAATTTCTGTGAATATCTTAAAGGCATGCCAAAAGCCTTGTCTTTATGATAGAAACAATGGGGGCATATACAGGCACATACTCAAATTGATTTTGTGAAGAGTATTTTTCCCTCTAATTTCTGCATGAACCTATTTAGTGTAGCAGCTAACTTTGTAGACCTGAGTTTCTGTATGGACTTTAAAAAGACTGTAGAATTCTCTAGCTTTAAGAGGACCATAAAGGGAAATACATAGGCATATCTAAGAAACAGAGGAAAGGAAAGGAATCACTGGAGATGAGAACAGCCATGTGAAACAAGGAAAGAGGAAGGAGGGCTTAAGATCACTTAAAATCCTTTGGTATCCCACTCCTTGGTATATATCCAAAGGATTTAAAATCTTAATGCTATAATAACACATCCATATCAATGTTTATAGCAGCACAATTCACAATAGCTAAGTTATGGAGTCAACCTAGGTATCCTTCCACCGCTGAATGGATAAAGAAAATGTGATATATACATAATGGAATATTACTCCGCTATAAAATGACATTATGATACTCACTTGCCAACAAATGGATGGATCTGGAGACTATCCTGCTAAATGCAACAAGCCAATTCTCAAAAACCAAAGGTTGAATGTTTTCTCTGATATGTGAAAGTTAACTCCCAATAAAAGTTAATTGGTGTGAACAAAGGGAATTTATGAAGGGAAGGGAGAAGGATAAGGAAAGAAAAAGACAGTGGAATGAATCTGACATAACTTTCCTATGTACAAATATGAAAACACCACAGTGAATCTCACCAACATACTCATCAACAAAAAATTAATGAAAAAAAAAATAACTATGCGTAAGTGGCAGAAAGATCAACAAAGGGAAGGGAGGAGGGATAGAGGGAAGAAAGTGGAAGGAAAGGTATTGAGGACTGAATTAGAAATAAGATATATTTCATGCTTTTATAAATATGTCAAAATGGTTTCTACTGTCATGTATAACTAAAAAGAACCAATAAAAAGAAAAAATATGTATAAAATATCACCATAAACAAAAGACAAACATTTGAGGAGATATATATGATCATCCTGACTTAAAAATTATA
The DNA here is from genome assembly GCF_001458135.2 of Marmota marmota marmota. Classification (NCBI taxonomy): domain Eukaryota; kingdom Metazoa; phylum Chordata; class Mammalia; order Rodentia; family Sciuridae; genus Marmota; species Marmota marmota. The sequence goes on along the minus strand of NW_026000229.1, from coordinate 2,268,353 downwards.
CAATGTATAGATGTATTAAAACATTACATAATACCAAATTCATGTGTATAATTTTATATGTTTATGTGCCAGTTTATAAATAAATTTTAAAAAAGAATAAGATCATTGTCATCATCCCCTGGGACGGATATATGGCCTGGATGAGGGGCATCAAAACACAGTTAAATGGGGAGAATTAGTTCTGTTTTCTGTAGCACAGGAGGGCAACTTTTGGTTACAACCGAATGTGACACATTTAAAGATAATTAAAACAGAGGAGTATGCTGATCAAACACACAGGAATTATCACTGTTTGAGGAGATGGAAGTGTTTATTATCCCAATTGATCACTAAACATTGTATACATGTAGTGAATTATCACACTGTAAACCACAAAGAGGTACAGATATTATGTCTCAATAAACAAATAAGAAATTTTAAAAATCCTTTGAGGGAATCTGTGAGATTTCAAAGGTAACTGAGGCTACTAAATGACCAGATTTTAACTTCAGGATACATTTCATTGTTCCACTTCCAGATACACAAATGACATGTATATTTATGTTTCTCTAGCTTTATTGAGATACAGTTGACAAAAAGTATGTATATTTAGGGTATAGAAATGACATTTTCATATAGCAGTACACTATGAAATTATTTCCATCCTCAAACAAATTAACCTATACATCAAGTCCCATAGTTATTTTTTTTTCATGGTGAAAGGACTTAAGATACATATTTTTAGTAACTTTCATACTAATACAACAGAGTATTATTAACTTCAATCACCATGCTGAATGTTAGATTTCTAGAACTTATGTATCTTGTATAAATTAAACTTTGTACCCTGGGACCAACAGCTCCACCTTTCTCCCACCCCCATCCCCTGGCAACTGTGATTTTATCTTCTGCTGCCATGAGTTTGATTTTTTAAGATTGCAAGGAAATGGATGGCACTAGAGCAGATTATGCTAAGTGAAGCTAGCCAATCCCTAAAAAACAAATGTCAAATGTCTTCTTTGATATAATGAGAGCATCTAAGAACACAGCAGGGAGGAAGAACAGGAGGAAAAGATTAACATTAAACAGAGACATGAGGTGGGAGGGAAAGAGAGAGAAAAGGGAAATTGCATGGAAAGGAAGGAGATCCTCACTGTTATACAAAATTACATATAAGAGGTTGTGAGGGGAATGGGAAAAAAAACAAGGAGAGAAATGAATTACAGTAGATGGGGTAGAGAGAGAAGATGGGAGGGGAGGGGAGGGAAAGGGGGATAGTAGAGGATAGGAAAGGTAGCAGAATACAACAGTTACTAATATGGCATTATGTAAAAATGTGGATGTGTAACCGATGTGATTCTGCAATCTGTATTTGGGGTAAAAATGGGAGTTCATAACCCTTTTGAATCTAATGTATGAAATATGATATGTCAAGAGCTTTGTAATGTTTTGAACAACCAATAAAAATAAATAAATAAATTTTTAACAAAAAGATTACACATATAAGCTAGAGCATAGAATAGTTGTCTTTCTGTGCCTGGTTTATTTCACTGAGCATAATGTCCTCCAGTTTCAACCATGTTGATGCAAATGACAAGACTTCTTTCTTTTAAAAGACTGAATATAGTGTTCCATTGTGTCATTTTCCTGCAGACCCTTAGGTTGATTCTGTATCTTGACTATTGTGAGTACTTCTGCAATGAACATGGGAGGGCAGATATTTCTTCAACATACTGATTTCATTTCCTTTGTATGCATACCCAGAAGTTGGATTACAAGTCATACAGTAGCTCAGATTGTAATTTTTTTCCAGAAGCTGTATACTGTCTTCCATCAGGATTGTACCAATTTACACTCCCAGAAACAGTGCATAAGGATTCCCTTTCCTCCACATCTTTGCCAATACTTGTTAGCTTTTGTCTTTCGGATAATAACCCTTCTAACAGGTGTAAGTTGATACTGCATTGTGGTTTTGATTTGCTTTTTCATGATTAGTAATGTTGACCATTTTTCATGTATCTATTAGTGATTCATATGTGTTCTTTTGAGAAATGTCTATTTAGGTTCTTTGCCCATTTAAAAATTAGTTGATTTGTTTTCTTGCTATTGAGTTGAGTTCCTTATATATTTGGAATATTAACCTTTTGTCAACTATAGAGTTTGTTAATATCTTCTCCCATTCTGTACTGGTCTCTTCACTGTTAATTACTTCATTTACTATACAAATTTTTTTAGTTTGATATAGTCTCATTTATTTCTGCATTTGTTGCCTGTGCTTTTGGAATAATATAAATAAGTAGTTGATCAAACCATTATCAAGAATCCCCCCATGTTTTCTTTTAGTAATTTTAGAGATTCAGGATATACAGTTAAAACTTTAATATATCTTGAATTAATTTTTTTGATGGTGTGAGATGAGTTCAATTTATTCTAATTCATGTGGATATCCAGTTGCTCCAATACCATTTACTGAAGATACAATTTTCCCCAAATGTGTGTTCTTGGAATCTTTGTCAAAAATCAACTGATTATAAATACACAGATTTATTTATGGGCTTTCTGTTTTGCTCCATTGGTCTATGTCTCTATCTTTATTGTAGTATCATGCATTCTGTCACTCTAGCTTTGTAATATAATATGAAATCAGGAAGTAGTATGCTTCTAACTTTGCTTTTATCATAATGGTGTTGGCTATCTGGAGTCTCTTGTGAATTTTAGGATTTTTTCCTGGTTCTGTGAAAAATGGCATCATGATTTTGATAAGAATTACATTGAATCTGTAGATTGCTTTGAGTAGTATGGACATTTTTGCAATATGAATTATTCCAATCCCTGAACATGATCATCTTTCCATTTATTTGTCTCTTCTTTAGCTGCTTTCATCAATGTTTTATAGTTTCTAGTGCACAAACCTTTTATCTGTTCAGTCGAACTTATTCCTAAGAACTTTGACACTTTTTGCAAATGGTAATGTTTTCTTAATTTCTTTTTCAGATATTTTATTGTTAGTGTGTAGTAGTTGTGGTGAGCCGCTTCTGCCGTTCGTGCAGACTATGGTCGCCATTACAAGATGGCGCTGGCTCCGCTGTGGTCTGTGACAAACAACTCCTTATTTGGGAGAGTTGGCGCATGACTTTTCATCACCCTATGAGAAAGCTCCACGTGGCAGCTTTGCATTGGGGCTTGAGATGCTTTATTAAGGCTGGGAGGGGCATCCGAGGGAGAGAAGAAGAACTATCAAGGGCCTGAATAAACTGCTGAAAGAAGATTCCTGAATTGCGTCTTCCTTGCGGGCAAGGGGTTGCGACAAGTAGTGTGACTTATTTTTGCATATTTATTTTAAATCCTTCAAATTTGTTTTATTAGTTCTAACAGTTTTATTTCTTGAGGCTTTAGGGTTTTCTATAATAAGACATGTTTACTTGCTCCTTTCCAAAGATTTGGATGCTTTTTAAAAATTTCTATCATCTCATTGCTCTGTCTAGAATTATGTTGAATAGAACAGGCAAGAGTGGTAACCCTCATCTTGCTCTTCAATTTAGAGGAAAAGTTTCAGCTTTTCACCATTGGATATGATGTTAACTGTGGACTTTCTATATATGGCCTTCATTGTGTTGAGTTACACCCCATCTATATCTTAATTTTTTGGGGAGATTATTAAAGAAAGGAGGTGGAATTTTGCCAAACGCTTTCTCTGCATTTGTTAAGACAATCAATCACATGATTGTGGTCCTTTCAGAGTGGCATATAACACTTATTTTTTAAAAAATTTGGAACTATCCTTGAACACTAGGGATAAATCCCATGTAATTATGGCATATGGTCATTTTAATGTATTGAATTAATTTTTCATATTATTCTGTTGAGGATTTTTTCAAATATGTTGGCCTGAATTTCCTTTTTTGTATTTTCACATTTTGAAGAATCATATGTAGTAGATTAAACATGAAATGAATGACAGCAAGAGAGGACAATGAAGAAAACAATTTTCTTTTTTTGTCAAGTCTATGAAAATCTACTTTCAAGGGCATTATGCTTGACAGAAAATAACCATGTTATTGTGGAGCAGGCAGAGTTTTTCCATGATCTCTGTTTATGAATTAAATATGTATTTGAGTTTTCTCCAGTATAAAATGCCTGACATGAGGGTGTTTCAAATATTTCAGGCATTTAAAGAACTGATGTATATATATTTATTAGAAAGGGATGAAAAGCAATCTTATCAGCACTTTCATATACCTTAAGAGGAGTGCCTCATTTTCTACTGAGAGAATTTGGCTATCATTTGAGGATATTAAATTATCTCAAACTGAGCATACATGTACTTTAAGAGAAGTGCCTCAGTTTCTTTTTCTTTTTTTTTTGGTATCGAGGGTTGAACTCAGGGGCACTCTACCACTGAGTCACATCCTCATTTTATTTAGAAACATGGTCTCACTGAGTTGCTTAGTGACTCACTTTTTGCTGAGGCTGGCTTTGAACTCATGATCCTCCTGTCTCAGCTTCCCAAGCTGGAGGGACTACAGGCATGTGCCACCATGCCTGGCTTGGAGTGCCTCATTTTCTGTTGTGAGAATCTAACTATCATTTGAGGATATTAAATCATTTCAAATTCAACCCAGAAACTGTGATGATGACTACACTAGTACTCACCATGTAGGTGTTTTAACATTTTGGGAATCAGCTTTCATTGTCATAAACGGTGCTGACACACTAATATATGAGGGTAACTTTTCCTATACTACTCACATAAACAGACAAATTTTTCAAGAGTTGGTGCCAACATATCAATGAAATATTTGCCACCTCCACCCCCCCCCCATTTCAACTTGGGAAACCTGAAGTAATCTGAAAATAACCGAACTCTCTTCTAGCTTAACAACAAGAAATGTAAACAATTTTTCACATTTTTGTATTTTTGTGTGGTTTGCCCTCTTAATTTTTAAAAATGGAGTATCTTTTTTTTTTAAAGTTTGGATTTCAGCAATATAGGATGGCTTATCCAAAATGAAGTGAGATTATAAGGAAATCTGCAAAGCTGGACTCTTGTTGAATGTATTCTGAAAGATTCTCTAGCCTTTCTGTCTCACCAGAGGTGCAGAGTTCTCCTGGAGAGGTGCCTGGATGTGGGTCAAGGTGAGATGGCCTGAGCACAAGGTGAGATGGCCTGAGCACGGTATGAATGGGAAGAGCACTTTTTGAAAGGCTAAAGTTCCCAGAATGTTCCTTTATTTACTGTATAATGAAACACTGGTTGCAGGAGAAAACCAGGGAAAGGACGAGGGATTAGTGTGAAAAGAAAAGCAGACAGACCACATGCTTGTCACACATACACTTTGAATAAGATACACACTGTAGACTTTCTTGGAGATACCAGACACAATTAAATTAGAGGCTCTTAAAAGATTGGTATGAAAATGTACTATTCATGCTTTTCCTACACCTGTTTGAAAGAACTATGAAAGGCACATAATTTGGGAAATATTATACCATATATGATGGCATCTACTTTTGAGAAATTTTCTAATATGTGCATGAATGTGTGTATGACACTCCTGTATTTTCTGCATTTTCTGAAGTTTTGCAGTTTCTTTGAGGGCAATCTTTTCTATCAATAGACATCCCAGGAATATCCATGATGTGAAATACGTGTATTTGGGACACATCAGTGGACCTCACAGAAACCCCTGCTTTTTCTTTTTTTCTACTTTCCCTGGCAGAAATTATGTAGTATGCACTCATCAAAGCTTGCCAAATTGATTTGAATCAGGTTCTTTAGAACATATAATACAGTATCATCAAATCCTAGTGCTATGTAAGTGCACTTAAACTGTATTTTTCAGGCATAATTATGTGGATAATCATGTCATAACTGGAATTCAAATGAAAATGAGTTGCATTTGCAAGTGATTCTTCTATATGCTCTTCCATGCCAGTTTCTCTGAGATCCTATGAAATGATGTTTTTCAGATGTATACTGTTCCCCATTCATCTGAAATCCAGATCTGATTTGTGATATTTCCATTTAGAAAGCTCTAGACACTTGTAATAAATTAATTCTCTTGTAATAAAATGCCACTTATTGTCATTATCCCTTTCTTCTGGTAAAAATGTTACAATTTTCCCAGATATTCAGGCAAAAAAATATCCACTATCCATTATTTGTCCTTTTATTTAATCATTAAGATGTGTAGGTCTGTGTTGAATTCATCCCCACCTGTTCAACCCCATTGTTCCTATCTTGGTTCGGACCCTCCCCGATTCTCCTCCAGACTTTTCAGGAGTCTATTAATTTACATTTATAATTACACATTCTCCCCACTTTGAATACTTCAATTTCTTCTCTTAAGAAACATAATTTTATAATTTTTCTGATTAAAACATTCATTGACTCCCCATTTCTCACTGTATTAAACTCCCACCAGGTGAGACCACCTCAGGTCTATCAGTCTCACCCATAATTACATTCCATTTTCATGTCCATAACGAGCAATAACCAGAATGATAGCTCAGTTGCACTTTGATGAATAGAAGTTACTATTTTAAGCATTATTTTAAACTACTCTAAAGTCATAAATACAAGTGTCAAGAAGTTGACAATAATAACTTCTTCTTCTTTTAAAATAGCATGAATTTGACACTAGTGGAAAAAAAAAGTTTAATTCAATGTGCTTCAACATTCCAACAAGGGCATAGTAGTTCCCAAAGTTTAAACTTTATATTAGGTGGCAGATGCTGGTCCTCAGTGAGGCAGGGCTTTGTAATGACCATGGGATTGTTGCAATGACTGGGGACTCAACTGTTATTTATTAGGAGGGGAGGACGTTTGCTGGAATGTTGGTGGACATTCTTCAGTGCAGAGGAAAACTGTCTTTCCTCCTACACAATGTTTAAATGCTCACGGGACACTGTGTGTTCAAAACAAGCAAAAACAAAAACAAGAAAACAAATGATCTTTGTTTATCTATAAGCAACTCAATACGAAATCATTTTGCACTGACATTTTCAAAAATTTTCAGGGGAAAAAAGCTGATGTATAAACTGAAGTAAGATTCTATTTCTGTCTGTTTTGAGATTAATCATTAATTTTTCATCATTTTGTCAAGTCACATCACAGAGGAAAAGTTGCTTGTAGTACCTAATCTACCAGGTCAGCCCATCTGCATTGCTGTGTTCACAGCTATATTCACTGGGATCCCAGGTACCTATATGCCTCAAGAAACCATGCCAAACATTTACAAACTGAAATACCTTTATTATTTTATTTTGAGTTGCCTTATTTTTCTTTTCCCTTGATGTGACACAGCATTATGTTGGATTTTTAAATTTTGTAAAAATTTGTGTTTAAGTAGGCTATCCTATTTGTAGGCTTTTATTTAAGTTAGGTAAGAAGAGGCATTATTAAGCACTCATTGTATAAAAGGGGCATGGATATTGTAGGTGTTATAGATTGATTTGTTCCCTCCACGGTTTTATATGCTGAGATCTTATCCTCTAATATCTGTGAATGTGACCTCATTTAGAGGTAGGGCTTTTTTTTTTTTTTTTTTAAAGAAATCAAGTTAAAATGAGGTCATTAGGATGGGCCCTCACTCAATGTGATTTGAATTCTTATAAAAAGGAGAAAGTTGGACATGTAGCTATACAAAGGAGAAGGACAATATGAAGAAACACAAGGAGAACACAGCCATCGGCAACCAGAGGAGAGAGGCCTGGAACAGATCCTTCTCTTAGAGCAGAGAAATTCCTTCCTCAGAAGGAACCAAGTCTGCCAGCCCCTTACTTTCATAATTGCAGGCTCCAGAACTGGGAGACAATACATTTCCGTTGTTTGAGTCACCAAGTCTGGTAACTAAGGTACTTAGTGACTTTAGCATGTGAATCACGTGTTATTATAAATCAGGGACCCCCAACATTGCTACAGACTGAATTGTGCCCCACTCCAATGCTTACTTTGAATCCTCTCCCCCTGACGTAATAGTGTTTGGAAAGGAGGTCTTTGAGAGGTAATTGGGTTCAGCTAAGGTTATGAGGATGGGTTCTCATGATGGTATTAGTACTCTGTAAGAAGAGACATCTGAGAGCTCACTTTCTTGAGACCATAGAAGGACAGGAAGCCTGGGTACAGGGAAGGGAAAGCACCTATGATGACTGTACATCCAAATTTGCCATCATGCTGCCTGAAGTGACTCTCACTGCCTTTTGCAACATGACAAAAAGTCAATATTCTCTTTTATAGTCCTCAGACTCTCTAACCTTGACATTTTCTCTTTTTAGAGCACTTTCCTTTCCCAAATACTCATTGTATTTTCTTCTGGACAGCTTGCAGCTGAGTACCAATTAATATCTTTTAAGTGCTTCTACTGGAAAATGTAATTATACTGAAAAACAACATTCTTTTAAGAGGAAATAAAGAAAGACATGTCCATCCGTATGAAAGTAAGAAGAGTGAAAATAGGAGTCAAATAGGCAGAAGACAATATACAGGAAGAGAGTAGGTCCTTGAGTTCTCCCTTTCCTCCTTCCTAGGCTGATGCTTGGCAAGTATGCACTGGCATCATCCTACCAACTTCTAAACAATTCTAAATGATTCTATATTAGTTACTGAGGTATTCTTCCTGGATAATCAACCTACCAAGTTCCTGGGACCTTCCATCATCCTAGATGTTTCAGTTCTTTCCCAGGAATTCTGTGGACTCTGATGATTCAGCAACTTTAAGACATGCTCCTGGGCTTGGCAGGGGCTGGAGACCTGCCCCAGCACGGCTGACTGGCATCTGCATCTACGACTTGTTAAACATCCCACACCTATAACACATGCTAGATTACTAGCTCAGAGGGTAAGACACCCTGTTGGATGGGATTGTCCTTAGACAGTGGGTATATCAGCCTTGGTCAGAGGGAGAAATGTCATGCCCCACTCCACAGTACAAGATGTTCTCCCAGTGGCCCTCTTGTTCTGCCTTAGTAAATGAGGACAAGAACACCCCTGCAGCCTCAGAAGCAGGAGTTGCCTGAGGCATCCTGTGTGAGCATTAAGACCACAGAGGGCACAGCTGAAGTATAGCTTGTTTGGAGTCCAGAGGCATCAAATCCACCCGATATTTCTACTAAGAGATTGCTACATGTTGGACTCAGTACAGATAAGCCCCAAGCCACTGTGATGGCAAATGCAAACCATCAGAAAATACAGCTTTGGCTTTGACCCAGGTAAGAAAGCTTTGAAACGTTTCCACATTCTTATCAGTTGTAGAGGGAACAAACACATAAATAAGTATATAATGAAAACTCGTGAATCTGAGGTACTATATTGCATTATTTAAAAACTAGTTATCTGTTCCCCACTTTTACCTCACTTGGGATTAATTCAATCCTATTATGGTCTTTAGAATCCCATTTGCATGGCTCTTCTGTGCTTTAAAAGGGTATATAAGGTGAAGATTTGAGGATTCTTATTGATCTCTTTGGACATCATGCTAAGAGAAAGAAACTAGTCACATAAGACACCATGTGTATATTTATGTGAGGTATGCATAATAGGCAAAAATATGGAAATGAAAGTAGATTAGTATTTGACTAAGGATAGGAAGTTGGAGCTAATGGAAAGTGACTTTTAATGGATTGGTACTTGGGGGAATGATGAAATTGTTCTAAATTTTTAGCAAATCTATGAAGATGCTAAAAAATGCTGAATTGTTCATATTAAATAAGTGAATTGTGCTGCACAGTGATGTATGCTGCAATCCCAGCTACTCAGAAGGCTATGTAGAAAGATCAGAAGTTTGAGAACAGCATGGACTATTTAGTGAAACCTGTGCCACAAAAAATAAATAAATAAATAAATAAAAAGGGATGGGAATGTAGCTCAATGATAGAGTGCTTGCCTACCATACATGAGGCCTGGGTTCAATACACAGTACTGCAAAAATAAGAACAAAAATATGTGAATCAAATGGGTTAGAAATGAGCTCTTAACCAAGCTGTTTTATATATATAACAATGGAAACACAGAAGAAAAAATAGTGCTATTGAAACCAAAATACACTACAGGCAACAGAAAGTCATCACAGGGAATTAAAACAATAGACTTGCTAATTATCTTTTTTTAAAAAAATAAATGGTTAATTTAACTATTTAAAAAATTATCTTAACATATTTAAAGAAACCCTTTTATCTTTTAACCCTTTTATCTAAGGGTTAGTAATTTTGATACGAAACAGTAAATCTTATACAAGGTGGTAAAATGAAAAACTGTAAAAGCCAAATTAAGAACTCAGCAGATGACCTTGATAGCAGATTGGACACAGTTGAATGAAGTTATGCTGAACTGGAACACAGCTTACCGCCCCCCCCCCAAAAAAAAAAAAAAACGTGTCCCAAATGAATCAGCAAGAATCAAGTTCATTAACAAGGTGGAACTAATTAAATCATGGTAGGACACAGTAGAAAAAGTCTACTATGCATGTACTGGAGCATAAGAAGTAATGTAGAATAGTGGGTCAGAATAAATAATTGGAATAATGACAGCCATTGATTTTTCTAACACTTTAAGAAATGTATAAAATCATAGACTAAACAAGCTATGTGAGCAAGAAGTAAAATTTATTTATAAATATAAAGCATTCCCAAGTTTATGGCCAGCCTCAGCAACTTAGTGAGACTGTCTAAAATTAAAATAGAAGGGGCAGGGGAGGTATCTCAGTGTTAAAGCACCTCTGGGTTCAATCCCCAGAACTCAGATAAAATAATAATAAACAATAAGTAAATATAAAGGCACACATAGCCACATAATAATATCCTTGTCAAAAGCAAAGGACAGAGAAAACCTTAAAAGCAGTCAGACAGAATGGTAGCTGCTTTCAAAGCAGCAACTAGACTGACTGCTAACTTATTGTCAGAAAAACAAAAATCACAAAACAACCATAAAACTTCAAAGTAAAAAATGTTTCTGCAGATCTATAATTTTACATAGAGCAAATAATTCTACAGAAATGAAGTAAAGACATTTCCAGGAAAACAATAACCAAGAAAATGTGTCATCTGTGTACCTGAGGCAAATATTTTTGGCTGTGCAGAAAGAAATTATCCCAGAGAGAAGCAGTGAAATGTATTAAAGTATAAAGATTATGCAAAAGGGAAAGCATTCTGGGAAATATAATCGACAATGATTATATAAATCAATACTAATGTACTGTGGAAATTTAAGTGTACATAGAATTAAAATGCATGACTATAATACCATACAAAGTGAACAAGGTAAATGAGGTTAAAGTGTTCTGTGGTCTTTTTTTTTTATCTGTAAGTGAAGAAAGCACACCAATTATCATCAATTCTTGATAAGCCATGAGGTTCCTAGTAATTCATGAGATAATTTCTAAACTAATAAAAGATATCGAATAACTACCAAGATAATAGAAGAGGGAAATGTATCAGTAGAATGTAATCTATTTTAAAATGCCAGGAGATAATAAAGGGGCAGGGAATGCAAATTTGGGCTAATTTTAAAAATCAATAGTTAATTGATAGATTTAAATCTAGATCGGCACTAGATATATAATAAAGGACTAATAGCTGTTCTTAAAAGACAGAGTACTTATCAGACTGGCCTTTCAGAAACCTGAAAATCAATCATACACCATTCTTAAGTAGCATATCTGGAACATAAAAATATAGAAAGTTGGAAGTCAATGTTAGTAAAATATATATCATGACTTCATTAATCAAAATAAAGCATGCGTGTATGAATTATCACTAGAATACAAATACTTTAAGGAATAAATGAAGACCATTTACTAGTGGTAACAATTTTTGGTTGGGTAGAGTTATAAAATTTTTAAATTTGCAAAATCCTAGTAATAAAGACTCACAATTCTTAGAACCAAATGTAAGAATAGAGAAATCCTCAGTCATTTGGGGGGATTTTAATATGCTACTTTGCATAAGTAGACACATAGATTGCCACATAGTTAAGAGGATTTGAACAACATGATTGGTGAAGTTGATATACCTCTTAATAATTCAGAAAAATAACAGTAAACCTTTCACAAGGCTACTAGGAAAAAGCAATTGTTTCCAGTTCATTTTGTGAGGGCAGCATTACCACACCACCAAAAACAGACAAAGACATTTCAAGAAAAAAAAAATTTGTTGTGAAAAACTCAATAAAATGTTTGTTATTTGAATATAGCAATACCTGAAAATGTAATATATCCATGGCCAAATAGAGTTTATCCCAGCAAATGATTTTAATTTGAAGATCAATGGACATGATTTAACTTTTTTTTTTAAGAGGGAGAGAGGGAGAGAGAGAGCGCGCGAGACAGAGAGAGAGAATTTTAATATTTATTTATTTTTTAGTTTTTGGCGGACACAACATCTTTGTTTGTATGTGGTGCTGAGGATCGAACCCGGGCCTCATGCATGCCAGGCAAGCGCGCTACCGCTTGAGCCACATCCCCAGCCCTGATTTAACTTATTAATAGGAAAAAAAAAAAAAGAACAGAAAAGTATGTTCATCTTAGTAGATAAGGGAAAGTATTTGATATAATCCAATATGTATTCATCATAAATTCCCAATAAAATTTGTAATTGAAGGAATTTCTTCAATTGGATAAAGGGCATCTGATCTATCAAATACTTATAGCTAACATTGCGTTTCATGGGAAAGACTAAAATTTTTTCCTCTAAGATCATGAACAAGGCAAGGGCATCTCATTCCACACTTATTCAACATTATGCTGGACATTCTAGCAAGTCTGATCAAACAAATAGAAGAAAAATCATACAGCTAAAAAAAGAAGGAAAACATGAGCATGCACAGGGAATGCAAAGTTGGGGTAATTTAAAAATCAATCCATTTACAAAAATCTAAACTTAAATTTACTTAAATGTCACAGATATAAGGTTGGTAAACAGAAATCAATTATATTTCTATATTTGAATTAACAATTAAAATGAGATTTACTGTGCAATATCACTTACACTTGAAATAAATATAAAATCATTAGAGATAATTTCAACAAAACATATGGTGCAAGACATGTTTACCAAGCATTTTTGAGAAAAATTAAAGAATAGCTTACTAAATGAAGACATGTACCAACCCAATAGATGAAAAGACTCATTGTTCTTAAATTCTCAATAGTCTGAAAATTGGTTTAAGAATTTAATGTCATCACAATCAAAAAGCTGGCAGACATTTTTTGTGGACACCAGCAAGCTAATTACAAGTTATATGGATATTTAATGGACATAGAGTGGCTGAAACAATTTTGAAAAAAAATAGAGAGGAAAGTTGGATTTCAAAACTAATGTAGTAATGGAGGAAGAATAGTAAAATGGATCATTGCAACAGAACAGAATCTAGGACTATACCCACACCTACATAGTCAACTTATTTTCAACAGAAGGGGCCAAGATAAGTCAATGGGGAAATAATATTTTCAACAAAAACAAACCTTAGTTCTTATCTCACAAAATATACACAATTAAACTGGAAATTTAAAAATGTAATCTGATGTAGGTTTCCAAGTAAAAACTAAAGATTTAAATCTCCAAAATGAAAATACAGTATACAGGGATAGGATAAGATTATTTATTACAATACAAAAATTACTAATCATAAAGGAAAATTTTGATAAATTGGACTTCCTCAGATCAAAAACTTCTGCTCTTTGAAAGACACTGGTAAAAATTGAAAAGGAAACCTACCACACATCTACTCCAAAGGCTCTAATTTAAATGACTAACAAAACCAAGTGTAACAACTGAAATTTTCATACTTTTCTGATGAGAATGCAAAAAATTACAAGTCACTGTGCAAAATTGTTTGACAATTTCTTATAAAGTTAGGCACACTTTTATATAAGACCAAACAATCTCACTCCCAGGTGTTTACCAAAGAGAACTGCAGAATTATACCCATGCAAATACTTGTACATGCATCTCTTTGTAGGTTTATTCTTCATAGTTCAGAGGGAATGCAATTCAGTAATAAAAAGGAAATGGAGTACTTTTATATGCAATATCATGATAAATTTTAAAAACATTAAGAGGAGTGACAAAATAGTATATACTTAATTTGTCCACTTGCACAAAATGCTAGAACATTAAAACTAATCTGAGGAGATAGAAAAAATGGATAATTAATAAATAAATACATTTTCTTTGTAAATGTATTTTCTTTTTATGTACTCATGGTCAGTTATTAGGAGAAAAACCTAAAAGGCACAATCTTTAAGATAATTAAATTTAAAATTTTTGGCTACTAAATTAATTCATTGATGATATTAAAAATAAAACTTGAGAAAGAAAAAAAAATTAATCATCTCATACACTGGAATTTATATTCAGGGTTGAGAAAATTACTTGTGTGTAGATGTCAATTTCAGTTATGTGTGGGTGTTCCACTCTACCCAGTTGCCCCTATCCCATTGCCTACTTATTTCTCTGAACATCAGACCACACTTTGCTTTTTTGTGAGGTAGTCATAGGATTAAGGGGTTATTGCTGCTGGACACAGCTCTCCACCAATAGCTGTGGAGCTGCTGTATTAATGTTCCAATGGGGGAATTCAGAGGCATGTAGGCTATGCTGTTTCCCTGAATTTCCCTGCAAGTTGGTGACTTGCTTGATTATACATATACCCTTTCTCAGCTGCCTCCCTTTTCTCTAACATGATTCTTATGCTAGTGTTTCATGTCCCCGATATTATTGGCATCCATCCTTGGGTTTGCTCCTGGATGAACCTAAACTAAGGGATCAGTTCACACCAAGGTGATCTATTAATTTGAGTCATTCGAACCAAAATGCTGTGTGTGTGTGTGTGTGTGTGTGTGTACCAACAAGACAACTCAGTCCCAGATACCAAGATACCCTGTCAGTTTCTTCAGAAGCAACCAGGTCCTGAAGCAAATGTTGAAGCTGAAGTGTTTTTTTTTTTTTTAAAAAGAAAATGTTAGGAAATAAAACATGAGCCAGTGGAAGCAAGGACGGGGCTTTGGGTGGAAGGAAACAATTATGAGTGCACTGTCAAGCACATTTCTGCTAGAAGGAACATTAGCTCAACCCAGCAGATCACTTCAGAGATAGTGTGGACCATGTTCAAAGTTGAGAGGCAGGAGCTGGGTACTGATGCTTCTGCATTAGTCAGTTCACAGGGAGGGTGGACCTGGGAGGACATATGCTTTCTCATCACCATGGGGCTGATGTTTGGAGGCCATGCGGTAGGCTCTGGCAGCTTTTCTAGAGGTTTCATCACTGGCTGTCAGAGTGAAATCATGTCTGTAGGACCCGAGAGGCACAGGGGAGCACACACAATATGCACTGCAGTTAGAGGAATTTAGTGGAGACAGATGCCTTCTCCCTGGGAGATGCCACTGACCAAAATCTCAGGGCTGATACCAGAAACCCTCACTTCACACAGCTGTTCTCAGGCCACCAGAAGAAAGGGAGAACTTGTCCCGAGGGACTTCAAATGGAGGATGTGTTTCCAAAAAGATAATGCGTCTACTAAAGCTGCTGTCATAAACAATTGCTGGCAGGCCTCTGTCCCTGGAGCCTCTCTTCCTGGCACATCAGATGACACATTGAGCCACAAAACTTGTTCCATCCAGAGCCCTAGTGTCTGAATTTATCAGAGGCGACTCTAAATGTCCCTTGGTTTGGGGGTGAAGTTGCAACTTGGTATCTGTAGCTCTGAACCACGACCATATCACTGAAACCAACTAAGCCTCAGTTTATTTTAAGGTTAAGAGATTGTCAGTAGAAACATACCTCATATAAGTGTGCCTCACTTCATTGCATTTTGAGGATATTGAGTTTTTTATAAATTGAAAGTTGCGGCAATACTACATTGAATAAGTCAGTCCACAGGCTTCACTTTTCCAAAATCATGTGCTCATTTCACATCTCTGTGTCACATTTTGGTAATTCTCACGATATTTCTAACATTTTCATTATTATATCTATTATGGTAGCCTGTGATCTGTGACCTTTCATGTTACTATTGTGTTGGGGGATGCTGGACCACTCCCAAGTTGAGAGGCAGGAGCTGGGGTACTGACATTAATTGATAAATGTTGTGTGTGTTTTTGATCACCCCAATGATCAGTCTTATTCCTCTTTTTTTCACGTTGGCCTCCCTCTTCCTTGAGACATAAAAGTGAAATTAGGCCAAGTAATGACCCTGCAAGGGCCTCTAAATTTTCAAGCAAAAAAGAAAGAGTCACAAGGCTCTCCTTTTAAATCAAAAGCTAGAAATGATTAAGCTTAGTAACGAAGATGTGTTTAAAAAAACAAACAAACAAAAAAAAAGAGGCTGAAAGCTAAGCCTCTTACACCAATCAGCCAAATTGTGAATGCAAAGTTCTTGAAGAAAATTAAAAGTGCTACTTCACTGAACACACAAATGATAAGAAAAGAAATAGCCTTAAGCTGATATGAATAAAATTTTAGGTGTGAATAGAAGAACAAACCAGCCATAGTGATCTCTTAATCCGAAGACAAGCCCAGGGCAGGTCCTCACTGTCTTCAATCCTGTGAGGGCTGAGAGAGGTGGGGAGACTAGAGAACCAAAGTTTGAAGCCAACAGAGCATGGTTCATGTGGTTTAAGGAAAGAAGCCATCCCTATGACATAAAAGAGTAACGTGAGCAGCAAGTGACAATATATTGACAGCTATATACCATCCAGAAGATCTAGTTAAGATAACCAATGAAAGTGGATACACTAAACAACAGACTTCCAAGGTTGACAAAATAGTCTTTGACTGAAAGAAGACACCATTTAGGACTTTTGTAACTGGACAGGAGAAGTCAATGCCTGGCTTCAAAGATTCAAAGCACAGGACAACTCTTCTTAGAGGTTCATCGTTGTTGGCATCAAGTTGAAGACACACTGCTCATTCAACATTCCAAAAATTCTAAGGCCCTTAATAATTATACTAAGTCTACTTTGCCTGTGCTCTATTCTGGAAGACCAAAGCCTGGATGACAGTATAGCATAGTCTGTTGAGTATTTCAACTCCACCATTGAAAACTACTGCCAAAAAAAAAAAAAGATTTCTTTCAAAAATTACTATTTGTTGATAGCACACCGGTCATCCATGAGCTCACATGGAGATATACAATGAGATTGATGTTGTTTTCATTCCTGTAGTCCATGAATTAAAGAAATTTCTTCTTCCCAATTTCTATTATTTAAGATATTTATTTTATAAGACTATTATAGCTGCCATACATAGTGATTCCCCTGTTGTATCTGGGTAAATTGAAAACCTTATGAGAAGAATTCACCATTCTAGATGTTTCATAAGAACATTCATAAATCATGGGAGAAGGTCAAAATATCAACTTTAAACAGAGTTTGAAGGAAGGTGACTCCAAACTTTGTAGGTGACTCTGAGGGATTCAAGACTTCAATGGAGGAAATAATTATAGATGTAGTGGAGGTAGGAAGACAGCAATTTATTGAAACCCCAAGCAACTTAACAAGCCCCTGTCTCAATATTGAACAAAAAGGGAGGGGGTTGCTGAGGATGTGGTTCAGTGGTTCAATCTCCAGTCCAAAAAAGATAGAAAGAAAGAAATCACAAGAGTACTAGACCTAAATGTGGAGCCTGAAGAGGGGACCAAACTGGTGCAATCTTGTGACAAAACTAAATGGAATGAGGAGGAGTTGTTTTTCATGGATGAGCAAAGAAAGTGATTTCTTGAGCTAGAATCTACTCATGGTGCATATACAGTAAACATTGTTGAAATGACATAAGAATTCAGGATATTACTAAATATTACATACACTTAGTTGATAAAACAGAGGCAGGGTTTAAGAGGATTTTCTGCAACTACTTGCAAGTAGGTGAAATGCTATCAAACAACATTTCACACTGATAAGAAAACTTTCATGAAAGAAAGAAACAATCTGTGGCAAACTTCATTCTTGTCTTATGTTAAGGAATCACCACTGCCACCCAATTTTGAGAAACCAGCCTCTGCTCAGTTAGCAGCCACTGATATCCAGGCAAGACCCCCCGATCAGCACAAAACTACACCTCACTGAAGACTCAGCCGATAGCATTTTCATAAATAAAGCATTAAAATTAAGGTATACACTTTATTTTTAGAAATAATGCTATTGCATACTTTGTAGACTACCATATAGTTTAGACTCAAACGTAATTTCTATGTACACTGGAAAACCAAAACAATTCATGTGACTCACTTCATTGCAGTATTTATTTATTGTGGTGGTTTGCAACAAAACCAGCACTGTTCCTGAAATGTTCCTGTATCTGTATCAGAAGTTTTCTCAGAGTATTAAATGAGATAACATGTAAGTATCTACTAGATTCCTCCAATCTTGTAGGTTCTCAATAAATAGCTCTTGAAGATTAGTTGAAGAAAGGCTTGACCTCTCACTGAGGCAAGAGAACTCATTTCTCTTTTGAAAGCTGGTGGTTTAATGTCAGATATTTGATCACCTGATTAATGATTGTAAGTTTAGTGGGTAAGACCTGAGAATAGAGGGCTACAATGATCATGCTTGCCATAATCCTAACCATTCTTACCACTATCAGGTGTTTATGCAGAACAAGTGGGTACTCGCCCAGTCTTCTCCCCAGAGTGCCTAGCTATTTTAAAAAAGGCAAGAAATAGGAAACAAAGCTGACTTCAATATTTACCCAAAATTCCAGTCAGTTGAGAAAGTTTTCTGGTTTTACAACCAAAATGTGTATGGTTGTGATTAAAACTGTGTTTCTATTTCATAACTCTTTGGAGAGTGAATAAGGACAAATGCATCAGTGGGATTCACTGGTTTTACTCTAAATTTTTTGCAAGGGGAAGAAATTAAAATTGAAAGCAAGAATAATCTCACATATGAAGTTTATAAACACTGCAAAGATTAAAAACTAACACCTGAGACAATCCAAAATCACTTCACTGGACACCCTGAGGAAAGGACTTCGTACTAATTGGCTATTGCTGCCCTAAGAAAGTACCGCAGTGCGGGTACTTGAACAACAGACATTTATTTCCTCATGGTTCTGGAACGTGGAAGTTGGAGATCAAGGTATCCACAGGGTTGATTTCTACGAAGGCCTCTTTCCTTGACTTGTTTGTAGATGGCCTGTGGGGGTCTTCCTTTTGTGTGTATTTATGTCCCAATCTTCTCTCCTTATAAGGAAACCAGTTTTAGGGGATTATAGCCCACCCTCATGATCTCATGCAGTCTAAATTACTTTTTTGAAGGTTGTACCTTAAACACATTCTGAAGCACTGGGGTTAGGACTTTGACATGTGAATTTGGAGTAGGAGGCACAATTCAGATCTTAACAGATTTCATCTGGGGAGAGCCAGGCTCTGGTCAGCACAGAAGGCACTGTCCTTTCTACCCCATGCAGAGAAGCCTCATGGCTTTGATGTTTGACAGTTATTATTTGCTTGGATGAACTGACCCACTGACTTTATGCAGTTTACCATTTAGAAGGAAGTGGTTGCATTTATGAAATATTGTCCTGTTTCTCTGAAGTGTAAGATACTATTAGCATCTATAGTCTCACCATTTAAAATTACCTGTATAAAGGGACCAAGTTGCAGGAAAGGAGGATGAAAAGAGTGATTTGGGTGGTTCTTGGAGGAGGAAAAAAATGAGAAACCAATGCTGAATATGTGGAAGAGCTAACTCAGTTGGCTTCCAAAGTGTACTCTACATAAGGAAACTCCAGTGTGGTCTCTTTTTTAGGGTGTCTGAATGTGTCCAAGATGACTCAGTTAGACACCTGGTTAGGAGACTGTGTGTTGCTGTGCAGGTCTCCCTTTCCAGTGGTGCTGCTGCCAGGTGAAGCAGAGCTGTGGTACACACATTCACATGGCTATAAAGTAGATGTGCATACAAGAAAGTGTTCCATTGCTCATGTGGTCCATCTTCCAACCACTACCTCCTTGGTACTCCCTATGCATTGGCCATCTTTCTGACCTGTGGCTATAAAGAGTGTTTTTTGTTGTTGTTGTTGTTTGTTTGTTTGTTTGTTTGTTTTTGTGGGGTATGCACAGGACAATGATGATCATGAAGCCCCATGACATGAAGGAGATTTGACCTGGTTGAGCCTGCACTTTGGGGACCAATGGACTGGGGTAGAAGCTGAACAAAGAACATGACCTAGTACATCATCTGGGAGCTTCCCAAAACTGGGAGGGGAGTCACTCCCTCCCAGGGTGCTCTAAGTTATGTTGGGAGGAAGTAATGGGGAATGGGTTTTCCGGGTCTGGCCTTGTTGTTGTGGGATTCACTCTTTTGATCCAAGAGTGATTGGGGAGTTTATGGCAAAATAATTTGGGAAAAGCTGCATATTATGCTCTCTACTTGACATTTAGAGTTGGTGTGAGTATAGTAGCTCTTTCTTATCCAAGGTTTTGCTTTCCATGGTTTCAGTTACCTACAAACAACCTTAGTCTAAAATTGTTAAATGGGAAACTTCAAAAATAAACAACTCATAAGTTTTAACTTGTGCCCTATGTGAGTAACATGATGAAACCTTGCCCCATCCCCCCTAGGATGTGAAATATCCTTTTGTCCATCAGATCCACACTATATGCTCCACCCACTAATAAGACACTTAATGGTTGTCCTGGTTATCAGATCAACTGTCTCAGTATCACAGTGGTTGTGTTCAACACTTATTTTACTTGATAACATCTCCAAAGTAAAAAGTAGTAATGCTGACAATTGTAGATAAGCCAAAGAGAAGCCATGAAATGCTTCCTTTAAGTGAAAAGATTAAAGTTTATCATAGATCTGTATGTAAATGGGAAAAACAGCATTTACAGAGTTTGGTACTATCCATCCACTGGGGTCTCAGAATGGATCCCATGTGAATTAGGAGAGACTACTGTAATCCTGTAGTAGCAATTTTGTTGAAATGTGTTCAATCCAGTGACATCCAAGCTTGGTCACAAGTAAAAAAAAAATAATATTAAATACATTATGTCTTATGGGAACAATGATTAAGGCTGGATGGATATGTCTGTTTCTTCCCAGGAAGTCAGAGGCACAGAGTAGGAGATACAAGGGGAAAAGAATCAGTGGTGACTTTGGTTAACCTGGGCCTTCTCCAACTCATACCAGCTCTTAGGATAGTTTGGGAACTTTCCTAGATTTTTCAGTTCAGGTTTGGCTTTTCATCAAAATGAATGAAATCAAAGGCAAGTTCTTAAGGAAATTGTTCTGTGATGCCAGGAGAGAAAAAGAGACATGATTTATTGCTGTGCTCATTCAGGGAGTATGCATTGTGAATACCTGATTACTTTGTGGTTGGAAGTTCAGGGACATAGAATAGTTGGGAATCTTTCCAAGGCTGCTCTCCACATGAAGCACAAAGAAGCAAAACATCTAAGTACTTTAACTACTAAATCTAGAGCACAACAATGAAATACTTGCCATATGGCTCACAAGGATCAATAACTTAACATGATAAACTTAGGGTGACACAGTATATTCCCCACAAGAGGTTTAAGTCTGCCATGGGCACAGGAAATTCACATTGTAAAAATGTCCTAAAGTATTCTATTCCTTTGAAAAAGAAAATTGCAGCAATATTTCAGAAGCCATGTAAAATGGATACTTGAATTAAATGTTCAAAACAAATAAGTATCTGCCTTATTTTTGCTGTACCTTTGTGTCATGACTTCATAAAACAAAAATGAAACAAAACAAAACCCCTAATCTTCCTCTCTCATTTGGGCTTCTCAGGTGGGATGTTGGAGTGGGGAAGGTGGTATGTTTTGAACTGATATAGTAGGTGGAAGTGCAGCTCCTGTTGACAAGTAACAACTTAAATCTATGTTCCTTCCCAGAAGGACAGAATGATCTAACCTCATGCATTCATTGTGGTAAAGTCTACAGTTTACACTATGATTGCACTATTTACATTGTTGATGAACTTCTTTTTTATGATTTTCTTAACTGAGTAGTTAATCAAATGATTGAGGTCTGTTCTTAACCATGTTTCATTTATATTTGATTTAAGGAATAACTGTAGCATACTTACTTTGGGCAAAATACTGGATCTCTTATCTCAGTTTATTTTACTGTAACATGAGGAATAAGCATTACAAATGCCTAGTGCCTGGGTTTGATATGAGAATGAGTCAACAATGGATGTTAAGTGTGCTTAACCATGTGTGGCATAGGAAGAGCCCTGCATTAACATGAGTACCTACATTAATACAGATTAGCATGGGTCTGTTAATATCTAGCAGAGACAAGTGACATCAAAAGATCCTTCTGTTGGAATCAGGTGTACTCCAATGCAGAGGCATAGCTAGGGATGAGTGCTAGCAAAAATGAATTGTGGAACCAAAAGCAAGAGTAGTTTACCAATATTCCTATCTTGGTAGAGAAAAAGGTACACTACTGACAACCTCAAACCCATGCATGTGAACCTCAGAAGTCATGAAAACATTTCCTAGATAGAAATAGATTCTTAAAAATAAACGATGATGATGGCTCAAGAGTATCTTCCACTATTTATTTGTTTCCATTTTAATGTTGGAAGGTCCTTCATGGTTAGTTTTGCAGAGAACACAAGGCATTGATCATAAATTCATGAGATTGTTGGGGGTGGATGAAAGGGTAGATAGAGATGGTGCCATAAAAGATCTGCAGTTTGAAGAACTGAGGTGTGTGGATGCCCAGGATGGGGCTGGGATTATGAGAAAAGTGGGACAGAAAGAGACAGTTTGGTCACAGAGTTCACAATTTACCAATGTGCAAACAGGTCACAGAATGTATAATTTATGTGCAGCAAAGTTCTTACACATGTCACATCCCTCAATGTAGCCCTCAATGCAGTGGGGGACATAGAGGTGTGGGAATGTCAAAAGGTTCCTGGTGTTTGGCCATAAACATAAAAGACTTGGGGAATCAGATTATGCCCTGGGAATTACACAGGTATACTCTGCACTTAAATGATGAGATTCGTTGTCTTGAATAATAATCCAGCTATCTGTCTGGAAATAAAAACGGGGAGATCTTAAATTGGAGTTGAAATCTCAGAAAAAAGATGAATGTGACTGTAAAGGGGAATGTGGAAACCGAATGCTATGTGTGCTCTCTTGAGGAAGACCATGCTGGAGGCTTATGGTCAGTGGAGGATCTAGAGAAAGCTGAGTCCTACAGCAAAACTCTACCATTGCCCATCCAGTACTGTCCAGTTTCTGAGAGGATCATGGGCCACCAATATGAGCCCAGGGATAATACCATTTCCTCTTTTCGTTTGTTTTTGTTTTGTTTTACTAATATAGGTTTAATAGAAACAAAGTTGTCTTCTCTAACTTATCACTATTAAATATAATACAAACAAGCAGTTTATTTAACATATCATTGATATATTTTCCTAAGTATTTTTTTTAACTGATCACATAATATCATTCTCAGTGTCAATGAATAAACATATGTCATTTTGGTATACATGCTTTAACAGTGAAAGTGTTTGTCTGGAAAACTGTGTATGGAGTGATTCTGATGTCCTGTCTGGGTACAGAGGGACGGGCTCTCAACATCAATTTGTGGTTAAATGATCCTTATTTTATTGTTTCAAACAGTATACCATCTACTGGGAAATGAGACTTCTGTGCCTTAGCCGCTAGTCAGATTTAATCATGAAACAGAGTGTTTTCAATGATGCTTTCCTCTAGCACCACTCACTGCCTTCATCTCTCCTTTGTCCAGCTTTGCTTGTCAACCACAAAAGGCAATTTCCTTCTCAGTCTGTCCTCAGCCTGTCCTCTGGCTTCACATCCTAGGGCCCTGACTTGGAAAGGGGTTGTGATTCATCTCCTGTTTGGATGAGTGACTTCCTGTTGGACTGAGATCCACTGGGAGGGGATGGCAGCAGCTGGCTCTGACCCTGGAGGAGGGCCCTTTCATTAGGAGCAGGGGGAGAGAGTTAACAAGCACAAATGAGGCTTTTCCTGTTTACCACCCCCACCCCGGTGTATTAAGATCTTCCTGGGGTTTCTCCACCTGATTCTGTGTGCATTCTGAACGCTCTAAGCAGTTGGTCTGTAATTCTAGCACTCTGCTGGGAAGTGCCCCCTCTTCCAGGGCAGAGCCAATGGCCACCAAGGAGAAGACAGACACAAGACTCTTCCAGGTGAGGCTGTGAAAGCTGCTGAGTGGATTGTGCTGAGCATCCCGGCTGTGTGCCATGGTCCACGGTTAGAGAAAGCGATCGCATGCTGCTGCTGATTTTTAAGGTTCAGTAGGAATACAGGTGCTTCTTGGTGGGGTCACATCCTGACAAACTCATTTTAAGTTAAAACTATCCTAATTTGAGAATTCATTGAACACACCTAACCTACCAGACATCTTACCTTAACCACACTGTACCCTGTACTGTATTGGTTGTCTCCCTCATGATCTTGTGGCTGACCGAGAGCTGTGGTTGGCTGTCACTGTCCTGAATCACGAGAGTATAATAGCACATATCACTAGCCTGTAAAAGGATTCCAATTCAAACTTCAAAGTATGATTTCTTACTGATTGTGTATTGCTTTTGCACCATGGTAAAATTGAAATATCATACCTTGGGACGGCCTGTAATTTGAAAAGATGTAGAGCTCTGCTTTCTGTGGTGATTTGTCTTTTGTGAGTGTTTATAAGGCAGCAAAAGGTACTTCCGAGGCAGGAGCCCATTCAGACGGAGCAGGAGGCTGGCTCCTTAGATAGTCTCCTGCTCCTAGGTGTCTGGGCTGGAATGTAGAGACATGTTTTCACACATGTGGACTCCGAGCAGACAGGAGTGCTGCCCTGCCTTCCATCAGAAAGGATGGAAGAGCTTGATACATTTACAGGATTCCCAGGTTGACTGCATAGGCAATGTGGGCCTCACATTGTGTCTTTCGACAGTGAGCATAGCACTTTGAAGTATTAGCCTTAGTAAAAATGGGAAATGCACATAAAAATTATTAGCAAGGAGCTTTGAATTTATCTATTGAGAGAACATTGAACGGGTTTCCAGGAAGTGATAAAATCTATTAGAAGTAGTCCTGTCATTATTTAAAGGTTCATAGAATTTAAATGACTTTTGACTAAATGTCCTGAACAAGATAATGTCCTATGTATATAGGAGGATTCCTCCTTTTGTGGTCTTTCTTGGGTCCCCCAAACTTTTGCCTTCCCTTGGTTTACCTTCCCCCCAATGCTGATGCCCATCACAGGACAGTGGCACCTAGGATTTCTTTCCACTGCACGTCTAGTTTTTGTTGCAGGCCTAGGCACAATGAGTACTGTACAGATATCTGCAAAATGAAGGAACCAATGCAATAAAATGCTTCTATTGGAAGTGAAAAGTGGGATAAGGATAAGCGGGAAGTTTAAAGTCGAAAAATTTTGCAAAAAAAGAAAAAACAAAAGCTATTTTCCTCCAATCTAAGTCAGGTAGCATTCCCATCAGTCTGTTTCTCAGATAGTAAGGAAAAATTATTTCTCTACCCCCAAATCCAATAAGAGCTAAAATTTATTTCCAGAGAAACACTCAGAGGTTTTGTGTACGGTAACTCTGAAACATGCAATCTCTTTTTACCTTAAAAGCTGAATAAATTGCATCATGTGAGAAAATTAGTTTAAAAATTGATTTTTCTTTCAACATTTCAAGTAGGTAAGATTTTAGAACAGTCTAGCCTGTGTGTGACAAATTTAAAATATGCTTGATGATAACCCATATCTAAGCAAATGGAACATGGAAACAAATATCATTACTGATGTTCAAATGAGACTGTGGCTCTAAGTTTTCCTCCCAACCCTGACTATTTTACCATTTACAGAAGAAGTCTACCAAATTATCAGAGAGAAAAATAAAGTAGCATAAGAGGGGAAAGAGAATCTAGGGTGGGATCATGTCAGGATATTGATATAGTATAGTGTTTGGACCCTTCTACCAGAGACCTGCTAAAGCAGGGACATACACACATAAGAATGGGAAATGTGGTCCAGGCAAATAGGGAAGTGAGTACAATGGCCTGACACTAAGCAAACTTGGCATGTTGATTCTGGTCTGGAGGACCAGGGACAAATAGAAATGCATGAGAATATGAAGGAATGAAGGAAACTCAAATAAGTGTACAAATGGACACAGGGCTAAACCTCAACTGGACTACAGATACTCCCAAAGAAGGATAATGTAAGACAGAAGGGAAGAAGATTCCCCTCCACCTGCTCAATATTGAATAACTTCTCAACCATAGTCTCTATCTGCTCCCATCAGGAGCCTCATCCTATTGCTCTGGATGGGTGTCCACCACCCTCAAATACAAGTGAAATTGGCTCTGATGGAACTGCTGTTATTTATGCAGGCTTATACTTAGATGGGTTAAGTCAAATTATGTGTTCTCATTTGTTTTAATTTTAAGGTATATTCAACATGAACAAGATTAATTTTCCATTCTGGATTTGCTGGTCAAATATATTTGTCATGATTGATTTTGTTTGCTAGTTACAAATGTGTTATTTATAGCATGTGTTATTTATCATAAATTATTTCACGTAAATGATGGAATTTTTCAATCCATTGCTGTAAACTGCATATTAAAAAGGTTGACAAGATGGGACCCAAGTGATAGGTAGAACAGTGCAAACCTCCCTGTATAATTCAATTTTTTTTCTCTGTGCTTGAATTCTACTGGTACTCAAAGGAGAAGTTATTTCTTATCATTTTCTCCAACACTCTTATTATCCGTAAGTGCTCATTGTTCCAATCTTTTTCATAGCCAAAACCACAAATTTAAACCATTCTAAATGAATCTGCCATTAACATCTGCATAAATATGCCAAGCATTATTCTGAGCTGCTTCTAATGTGTGTGAACTATAGTGTCACACTAGCAATTTTCATGCTTATTTAGTCAAGCCAAAAATCAACCGCATGCAATTTGCTATACAAATATATTTCCTGGGAAAGATCACAGCTTCATATAGCAGCATTGACATGGATAAATAATGAAGAAAATGCTATAGGCTAGTGTAAAGTACTATAAAAATTGTGTCATTTGGGGAAAAATAAACAGCTGCTATAAAATTAATTTTAGCTTCTTAGTGTTTTACGGAAGGCACAAACAAGGCCATCTTGGAATTCACCTTTTTCCAGAGATTTGGAAGTCTGGCAATTATCTATGATCATTGTTCCCCAAGAAGTTCTGGATCAGCATGTACAGGTGCAAGAAGCACTTCAGGATATCCATGTACCCTGCTCTGCTTCATTTAATAGCCACTTTCCATAATGATAGGGCAGATTTTTGCCCAGTGAACTGCACCCAAACACATGTAATAGTACCCCGGAAGTTAAGGAGGGCTGTGACACAGCATCTGTTGAATTGGGGAATCATTTTGATAAGCTTAATTAATTAGATTTTAAAATATTCATCAAAGAGGAATCTTTTCCAGAATGATAGAGTAAGGATTTCTGAAAATCCATTTCCTTTTAAAGGCAAAGAAAACATTGGTAAAACCAACCAAACAAACAAAAAAACACACAATTAAAATGAAAATTAACCTTTGGCATTAACCAAAGCCTTGCAAGAATCCAAGGAGAATGTAAAGCCAATAAGAACACAGAGCTTCATCATGTGTCTCCCCAGATATCTATGGCTTTGAAAACCAAGAACTTCCCAATCCCATTAGCCATAAAAAACAGCACCTTAGCCATTATGGAAGGGGATATGGAACATGTTGTGAGATCCCCAAATAATTCCTAGACCCCCAAATTCAGTTTAACCAATATGGCAGTTTGGGTAGGAAGAATAGTGGCCCTAAAGTATGCCCACATCTGAGTTTCCAGTGTACCTATATTACCTTACATGGTGAAAGAGCTTTGCTGCTGTGATCAGGGGTCCTAGGGTGGGGAGAAGAACTTGAATGGACTAGGTGGGCCCAGTGTAAACATAATGATTCTTTTAAGGAGGCAAGAGGGTGAGACTCAGAGAAAGATGTCATACCTGCAGCAAAGATTGTGGTGATGCAGTCATGAGCCAAGGAATGTGGACATCTTCTGAAAGCTAAGGAAAAAAAGGAATGAAATCTGTGGAAGGAACAGAGGTCTTCTAGCACTTGGTTTTCAGCCTAGTAAGACCCATTTTAGACTTCCAACCCCCAGAGCTATAACATAGTAAATTTGAGTTCCTTTAAATCACACTGTTATGGGTAGTTTGTAACAACTGTGATAGAAAACACCCAATTTGGTATTTCCACAGGAAAACTACAAGAAATGACAAAGTTCAGTAAAGTTCCAACATAAAAGATCCATATACCAAGATGAGTTGTATTTACATATATTAACAATGAAGGATATGAAAGAGAAATTACAAAACCAATTTTATTTTTAAAAATTCCAGGTGGCATATTGCAGGAAGTGGAACTCTGGCTTTGGGGAGTAGGTAGAGGCTGGAAGCATTTTTAGGATCACAAGAGAAAAAGTCTAGACTGCCCAGAAATGATTATAAGTACAAATGGGTTTATTAGCAATTCTCCTAATGTGCTCAGAGGAAGTGAGCAGCATGGTAGGGAACACCTGTGTCTTCTGAGAGAAAACTTAAATCATCATAAGCACCCCATTGGTGGTGGTGAGGACTCAGAAGGAAATTAAAAATGTATTATTGAAATTGGAGAAAAGGCACTTCTTATAGAGTGGCAGAAAGCTTAGCAGAATCATTTTCTACAGTTATCTGGAACAAAGAATTTGTAGAGGATGAACTGTATATTTAGGTAAGGAGATTTCCAAGCAGCATTGAAAGTACAATATGGTTTTCTGTTGCCAATAGTAAAATGTGATTTTTAAAAAGAGATATATTTAAGAGATAAATGGCTAAACAAAATGAAACCAGGATTTCATGATATAAAAAAACTCTCAGCATATCTAAATTGCAAAAGATACTAAATTTAGGAAATTTAATATTGGGAAATTATGTTCTGGAAAAAAAAAGCAAAGAATGTGACCAAATTACCCTTTGAACCTTCAGAGAATCAAGTGTAAATGATTCAGTCACACAGAACGCTTTTTGAGAAGATGAGGCATATGACTCTTGCATTCATTCACTTAGCCATCTTGGCAGATTAAAGAATATCAGAGGATAATTTGAACCCCCACAAAGAAAAACAAATTGCCAAAGGAGTTAACCACATGGGTAAATATAAAAGACAGTATAATTTTTTTTTGTTTATAACACTTTTGTTCAACTAATTTAAAAGGCAACTACATAAGGCAATCTAAGGGTGTTTACAAATTCATAATAAATAGGTAAGTATTTTGTGCATTATTAGTGGCACAAAGATGAGGTAAGGGAAGTGAGCGCTTTTGGAGTAACACTTTCATACACTACTGAAATTAAATCAGTATTTATCTAACTTATATTGTTTTAAGATGTTAAATCAACTTAATAGACCTCTACAGAAAGCACCCCATACACTAAGACACTGCACATCTTTCTTAAGCCCACATGGAATACTCTCCAGGATGAGTAACATATTAGTAATAAAATAAACTTCAATAAATTTAAAAATATTAAAATCATGCAAAATATGTTCTCCAAATAAAATGGAATAATGTTAGAGATTAAAAACAGGGACAAATTTGAGATTTCACAAATATATAGAAATTAAATAACATGTTTATAAATATCAAATAGTTCAAAGAAAAAATCAAGAGAAAAAAAATACTCTGCAGTGAGTGCAGTAATGTTAGTTGATTTAATACAATGAAAACACATTAACAAAACGATAAAAATTACAATGAAAACACATTAACAAAACGATAAAAATAACACCATCTCAATAGATTCAGGAAAAGTACTTAGCAAAATGCTTTTATGTTAAAGACAGTTAATGTGGAAAAGGAAATACCTTTTTCAAACAGATAAAGTCTGATACAAAAAAATTTACTGCTTACTAAAAAATGAAAAACGCATGCTTTCTCTCTTTGAACAAAACAAAAAGTCGCTTTCTCAACCATTTCTATTCAAGATGAAAGAGAAGGCTCTACACACAGCAGTTAAGCATGAGAATGAAATGAGACATCCAAAACTGGAAACAAATCAACAAAACTGTCTCTATTTTTAGCTAGCATGATATAATATATAGAAAATTACAGTGAATCCACAGGAATACTATAAGAAGTGACAAAGTTCAGTAAAGTTCCAGCATAAAAAAATCCATATACCAAGATGAGTTGTATGTAATTCCATATGCTAACAATGAAGGATATGAAAGGGAAATTACAAAACCAAATTTACTTTTAAAAATCCCAAATGGTATATTGTAGAAATTGTCAAACCTGTTCTGAAATTAATATGGAAATACAAATGACAACCCAAGATAGACAAAACAATCTTGAAAACAGAAAAAAGTTGGAGGATTCACACATACCAATCCCAAAACTTACTAGAAAGCTTCAGTACTCAGTCTAGTGTACTATCATCAGATAGACATGTGGACAAGTGGAATGGAATGAGAGTCCATAAATAAGCCCTACTCTTAATGGTTAGGTTTTGAAAAGGGCATCATGAGGATTAAACAGCCAATACCACTAAGTACACAATGGGATGGCTAAAATAAACATGACAGTACTAAAAGGTTGGTGAAAATGTGAAGTAATCGGAACTCTCCTGCACTGTTGGTGGGATTGTGAACTGGTGAAGCTATTGCAGGAAACTGTCTCAAAGTTCCTAAACTATGACCATGGAGTTACTCTCTGACCTAGTGGTTCCAATATTAGATATATGTCCAAAACACCGAAAACACATCAAAACATGGACATAATAGAATTATTCTAGATAGATAAAAAGTGAAAATAATATAAATGTTTGCTATGGTCTGGATGCGGTTTGTCCCCTGAAAGTTCATGTATTTGGAGGCTCAATCTCCAGAGTGGCAATATGGGGAGGTCCTATGGGACCTTTAAGAGGGAGGACTTCATGGGTGGTCCTTACATCATTGGGAGTGCCCTTAATAGGGATTAAGATAATTCTTGTGGGATCCCTTAGGAAGTTCCTGTGAGAAGATTGTGATAAAGATCTAAGTCTGATCCCTCAATCCCTCTCTGGCTTCTTGTCTGATATTGTGATCTCTCCTTCTCCTATGTGATCCCACTATTTTGGTGCCATCCACAATGAGGTAATGCAGCCTGGGGTCCCTCACAAGGGCTAGTGCTGTATTGTTTGGACTTTAAGCCTCCAAAACTGTAAGCTCATTCAATCTCTTTTCTTTATAAGTGCCCAGGCTCAGGTAGGTTGATATAATCATAAAATATTGATTAATACAAAGTCCATTGATCAAAGAATGCATAATAAAATTGGGTGTATCCATACAATGGAAACTTACTCAGCAATAGAAAGTAATGTAGTGCTGACACATACCATAATATGTACAAACTGTGAAAATATTATCCTCAATAGAAATCAACACAAATGGCCACATGCTATATGAAATATTCAGAAGAAGCCAATATAAGCACAGAAAGTGGTTGTTAGAAGCTGAGAAAGAGAATGGGAAGTAACTGGAGATGTGTATAGTGTTTATTTTGGAAATGATAAAAATATTCTAAAATTAGAAAGTAGTAACGATAATATATTTCCATCACTAAAAAAACCCTACTGAACTGCATACATTAAAATGATGAAATTTATTATATACAAATTAGTTCTCATTTGCTTTATTTAAATGAGCCATCATGAGAACAGTAGGTTGCAAGTCTAACACGAAGACCTGGATCTTAGTACAAGCCCAGCTACTAACTCTGCAGGGTTAACTGCCACCTAAGCCTCCTACCCAACGTCAAACTTGGATAAACAGTCTTTATCTAGAAAATGACAATGATTTCCACTCCTATCAGTTCTGAATAATATGAATAATTTACCTCCAAATATTTAAAGTTTTGCTTTGAAACTGCTTATATGATCAAGCAATTCTTACCCCCTTGATTTTTAAATGATGAAACTAAATGTGTTAGGAAACCTGGTGAGATGTCACTTTATATTGTAAAAAAATAGTTGAATCTTACTTATGTTTGTGAGACTAAATCTATTTTGTTCATTCATGAAAATGTTCTAATTTCCTCCTTGTATTGCAAAAACTGAGTGGTTTAGACAAGGTGTAAGCATGTAGACACTTTAGTTATAGGAAAAACATTTGAAAATGGCTTTTACCCAAATGCAAATTGGCATTATTTTTCTTCAGTTTCAGATTACTTAGTTTCTTTTTTGCTTATTAAGTCAAGATGACTGACCATAGCCTCCTACTTGTTAACCACAAAAATCCACTATGGATGTGGTGAAGCCAGCCTTCCTCCTCACAGGTTTGTCTGATGGCTTCATTCCCACCTTGTGGTCCAATGAGGAAACTGTAGATTAAATTAGTGGGTCCAACCCACAGGATAATGAATGTGCTCATATATTTTATTCTTGAAAATGGTGCACATCTCATAAATAACAAAAAAGAGTCAATAATAGGTCATTCTTGGTTTCATTTTAAGGTTACCCTCTTCCTTTGTTCACCTAATTAACCATTCACATGACAATAGATGGGGGACAATCCTCAACTTTCATTTTATTGAAAGTTCCAGTGGAGGAAAATAATACAACCAGTGTGAAAGTAAACATTGGCAATACATTTCTGGTGGTGTTACAAAGGAAAAACTCAAGAAAACCACCTGCTGGCTTCACTTGCTCTTAGTTGACTTAAAACTCACTACTTTGGAGGTGACTCCAGCTTTTCTGTGGATTGCACCTCTGATAGGTGGGATATGCTGCTATTATTTGCCTAGATTACTCTTTAGGGACCTAAAGGTCACTTTTACTGAAAATACGGACTCTTCACTTGGGCCTGCAGCTGTTCCCTGGGCGACTGGAATAGGATAAAAGGCTTAGCATCTCTATCTCTACATGGTGTCTGTCTCCTTTGCTGCCTTAACCTTTGGGTCAGATTCTACTCTGTTCTACATGTAGACATGCTGAACATTTGAGGAAACCTTCACTCAGAACTATAAATACAATGTTAGTTTGATCTAGTCTTGCCTAGTCTCTTTCCTCCCCTTTCAAAGCTAAAGACGCCCACCAGCTGCTATGATCAGAAAAACCAGACCATGAAAAAAGTGAAAAGAGGTGACACACAAAGTCGTGGAAGAACTCCATCTATTCTCAGGAAAGACATGAATATTGCTTCCCTTTATTAGCCTATCCATCTCCTACATTATTGTTATGCTATATTTATAACTCCTAAACCCCCTGGAGTGGATAAGTGTACATGCCAGCCCAGGCCCCCACTTCTCCATTCTTTGCCCACTGAATAGAGCCTTTCTTTACTTCCCATGTGTATTTCTATGGGATGAAATTTTGGACTAGGGTTCAGTAACTCTATTATTTACATAGAAGTACCCTCCATCATACATAACTGCTATATTTTCATATCTAGTGAAAGCCATTCATGTTGTAATGCCACATTATTGGTATTGGTCTGCAAACTGAAACCCTACTTACTCCCTATCCTCAAACATGCAATTTTAAGGGTTTGTTTGTTCAACTCTTTAAAATTTTAGAGAAGTTGAATTTGACAAGCTATTCAAAGATCAGATGATTACATCCTGATTTATGAAAATATTCAGACTTTACATTTGTGTATAAAGATTAAGAATGGAGGAAATCAAAATTGAATGAGTGGAGTGAAATTTCTCTTCCATATATTGAAGAGACAAAATAAATTAAATCAACTCCTGAGTCACTGCACTTAGTCCCAGTTTGTACATGTAAGGACCTGTTTTCTGGAACAATGAAATGATAATTGGACATAAAGTTAGGGTTTTGAATCTTAATCTTGGAAATGATTTTTGTTAGATAAAGATCTGTGGCTAGTCACTTTGATATGGCTACTAATAATAACAAGGAAAATAATATAAACATTAATTACATCTTCTGTTTCAGGCGTATGAGAAGCTATTTTTATAATGTATTTTTATTTAATACTCATCACAGCCCTATGCAGAAGGTAGTCTCATTATCTGTTATGGTTTGGAACCATGGTCCATGTATCAAACACCTGGTCCTCAGGTGGTCCTGGTGAGAGTTGCTGGTGCCTTTAGGAGATGAGGCCCAATGGGAGTTCCTTAGGACATTGGGGTTGTGCCCTCCAAGGGGATTGTGGGACCTGGTTCCTCCCTTTCTGTGTCTCTTTTGCTTACCGGATACTAAGTAGGTAAACAGTGTACTCTGTCATGTGCTCCACACCATTGCCATCTGACATGCCCACTATAGTCCCAAATCAATAAGTCTAAGCTTAGGTTGGAATCTCAAAACAATGAGCCCAAATAAAACTTTTCTCTTCATAAGATAATCATCTCAGACATTGCATTATAATGATGGAAAACTAATTAACATATTACTGCTAATCTACAAATGATTTAGAAGAGGTAAATCTCTGACCCAAATGGGATAGGCAGAACTTGAGCATGGACTATCTAATAGCAAAGTCTTGGCTGCCACACTGCACTCTCTGTTGTTATCCATGTTGAGCTTTAGGTTGTGCTGTGGTTTGAATGTGGTTTGTCTCCCCAAAATTCGTTTTCCAGAGACTTGGCCCAGTGCAATGATATTGATAGGGTGTGAGACCTTTAAGAGGTGGGTCTAAGAGAAAGGTGTTTGTGTTGTGATGTTCAGAAGCAATAATGCTGATCTCATGGAGTTGGGTGGGTCTTGAGGAGTAGATTAGTTCCTGCAAAAGAAGGTTTTTATAAAAGTGGTCCTGGCCCTTTACCATTCTTTTGGTTCCACTCTCACCATGTGATCCAGCTTGCTTGCTCTCTCTTTCTCACCATTTGATGCTGTCATGTTGTGTTGCAGTCAGAGAGGCCCTCACCAGATGCCAGTGTCATAGTTTTTGGATCCAGCCATTGAATTGTGAGCCAAATAAAACTCTTTTCTTTATAGATTATCCACAACAGATGTTTTGTTCTATAACACAAAAGAAACTAAAACAGGTTCCTTATCTTCAAAAATAAACTGGAAAATAAATACCTAAATTTTTTAAATATGTAGATCAGAGAAGATTATATAGAGAGCATAAATGAGGACGAATTAAGATGACACATTTAAAATTATTGCACATTAAATATTAAAGGATTAAAACTAATTTACTATAAACTACAATTATAAAATGATATTGTTGTATAACAGCATCATAAATGCTGACTAACATATTTTGAATGACATATTTGGATTATTTCCCAGAAAAAAAGTGTGGAAATAATAAAATTTTATTTCCTTCTGCTGGTGGAGTCCAAACATCAGATGTGTGGTTGTCATTCAGAGTTCTTCAGAAAATGTGATGCTTCTAAATGCTAATGTGACAGGCCTGGCTACAGATTGCCTGGAAAGTCTATGGGACCAAAACATCCATCAGGGCAAGCCACACCCAGAGAAGCACCAGAGGGCCCTTGGGGAAGGCTTTATTTGCTGTATTCTCTATAATTCAAATCTTGTGTTTGCATTTCCTCATGTGGTTGAGTTGGAAGCTGTGATTCAATATCCCCTGGGACTACTGAATCATAAGCTCTAAGCTTGGCCACCAGACTCCTGAAGGGCAAATTTGTTAAAATACTGAAGTATCCTTTTTGGGCCAACCAAGCTAAAAGCTTTTGATAACTTGTTGCCACAAAACAAGACCTGATTTCTTAGGTATGTGAGGTCAAGAGAGATGCCTTTGCTTCTTTTTTTTTCTAACCCTCATTTTCATGATTACTACCCTCTTTCTCTGGGGACGATGTATTTGGTGATGGATTCTCAATTTTGGATCATACTTTTTTTCCTCCCAAGACATTCTAAGATCCATCTTGGAAACAGATTGAGAAGCCCTCATCAGACACTGGACACATTGATCACCTTGGTATTGAACTTCCCAGTCTCCAGAACTGAGAGAAGTAAATATGATGTTTATAAATTACCTAGTCTCGGGTATTTGGCTATAGTAGCACAAATCATACCTAACTCCATATACTGATGGCCATCATGGCCTCCATCTTATAGATAAGAGAATGGAGATGTAAATGTAATAAATTACTTGCTCAAAGTCTTACAGCTAATAAAAATATAGATTTGAAACCAGAAATTGCACAATACTCTTCCTGCATACTTATGTACAAACCATTCCAGTATGACCACAGAGACACAGGGAAAAAGAACACAGCAGGTCTGATGGATCTATATTTATATGCCTTCAAGGGAAACTGAAACCATCATTGAATTGACCCATGGTCAGGTCCTGTGGATATAGCTTTCTGGAACGTTTTATCATCACAATGAATAATGATTTCTTTATTACACCTGGGACAATGAGCATACCAGTTTTCCAGGTCTGCTTTGAGCAAACATTACGATTGATCAAGAAAGCCTGATTCCACTGTTGAAGTCTGATCTGAATCACCCCAGTTGCTCAGGGAGCAGGATCTGTTTTCCTGGCCAGCCCTCCATGAAAAATTCAGACCCCCTAGATTCACAATGGTTCCCCAGGGATATTTCACTCATGCTAGCAAGAAAGTGCTTATGTGGAACCCAGGAAAGGGAAGGACTTAGAAACCTATGCCTAACTGCTTGAACTCTGCTAAATGCATCTGTTTCTCCTGCTGCTCTTATTTTGTATCTTTTTGCTGTAATAAGCCATAGCCATGAGTGTATCTTATCTTTTGTCTTGGGAGTCCTTCTAGTGAATCAGCAAAACTGAAGGTGGTCTTGAGACCTCCTCACCCCAAACAGGACCAAATTCATACATTGTCTTCTCTTTAACGTTACCAACCTCTATCACATTATTGAATCCAATGTTGTACATTTTCTGCCTCAAAGGAGTTAAGGTGTAACTGATAAAGACCAATAGTATTAAGGAGGACAATATTAGTCAATTTAAGTGTTCTTAGAACATGATATTCGTTTACATACATACATACATACTCATGCATGTGTGCATACACCTGTCCCCTCCTTACATATGCACACACACACAACCATTCACATGGATGACTAACCCTTTTGGAGAAAATTGGACAGTTTACCATTTTCCCTTTCAGAACATTTTTAAATGATGGAAACAGAATGGGGCAAACTGTCATTTGACTATAAATAACAACTAGTCCCTTTTCCTCCCCAGATTTACTTCTAATTTGAAGTGTGGTGTTCTTTACCATGAACGCCAGAAAACTGAGATGTTCTGCTTAGGGTTTACAACCAACTCAGCAGTAATGAACAATATCCATCTACTTGCTGTCTACTGAGGAATCAGCCTCTATGAAAAACCCTCCATTATCCACAGTGTGTGCCCTACTTAAGGGTCTCAGATGAATGCTGAAACCTGAATGGAGAGTTTTCTTTCCTGCTCCATAATAATCATGTTTTATTTGTTTTAATTAAAGTAGAACAAAGAAAGAAAAAAAAGGCTCCTTAAATTGTCTGAATGAGCAAACAGCATAAAGACCCTCAAACATCAATAAGATCCTCAGCTATTCACTTATTGCATAACTGTTTCTTCCTTATGCATTTATTTGGCACTGCTTTAAAAAAATATAAAGATTTTGGTTTATTATAGTTATATAGCCTTGTCAAGGAAAATATGAAAAACTGTCAATATAGTTAAACTATTATGCTTGCATAACTTTATATTCACTGATTTCTTACCTTTGACCTCATTTTATAACTTTTCTCAGTTTTATTGAGATACAATTGAAAAATATAAATTACATATAAATAAGGAGTACAATCTGAATGCATTGTGAAATAATTGCCATAATCAAGCTAATTAGCATATCCATCACTTCACACAGATACCTTTTTATCTGTGTAATGTTGAACACATTTAAGATCTATCTGTTCACAAATTCCAGGTGTGAAATACAGTATTATTAACTACAATCACCACACTATACACAAGAACTTATCCTAACAGAACTGAAATTTTATATTCTGACCAACATTTCCTCAGTCCCCACCCCCAGGCCTCTTATAACCACTATTCTATTCTGTTTTAAGTGTAACTATTTTGGATCCACATAGAAGTAAAGTCATACAGTATTTATCCTTCTGGTCTGACTTACTCATTTGGACCTTTTTTATCATCATATTTTCTTCTTTTCCTTGTCCATTTTTAAAGTGAGATTTATCTTATTTTTAATAATTTAAAACATTATGTCTTTTTACTTAACCTCACTAATTTAGCTAAAAAGGTATTCAAAGGAAAGCTGAGAAAGAATTTGAGAAAAATGAATACTTGAAGAGAGAAAAAGAAGGACTCATAAGATGGTGTGTAAAATTTATAGAATACTGTGTTGAAGAAGTGTATTACTAATTTTTGTGAAAATGAAAGTTTTCAGGGGCAAAACCTCACATTCAATATTCTTGACAGCTTCAGCTCTTATATCCAGAACAGTATCACCCTAGTGTTTAAATTAACTGGAAAATAAATTATCCTCAAGAAATTTTTTTTAAAAAAATAAAGCACTTTAAAATGTATGACTCTTTGAGTGTTTTAAATACTTCAAGAACACTTTGTTCTTCAAGTGTCTCCTATGTCAGCAAGTTTCCAACCTATTTGTCAGAATTGAAAGTAACTTGACATCTTGCAATTCTGAATGCCAGTGATCAAAGTTCAATATGATTTTGAACCACTCTTGTGTCACATGGTTATAAAATGGGACTGAAACCTTGCTGGCTATCTGCCAACCATCTCTTCTTAACTTAAACTTGTATATTCCTTTTCAGTACAAATAATAATGGAGCAGTCTTAGGTATAATAAGTAGACAAATTTGCCTATGTAGGACCATCATTTGGCTAAGGAGGAGTTACTGAAATTCTAAACTGCTTCAACCTGGTTTGCCACCTCATTTACAATGGTATACCTAGAGGTTCCATTCTTTTATAACAGCAATGTGAATTTCTTTTTGTAAGTGCAAAGAACTCTCAGAAGAGGCAGAGGCCATGTGGAACCATTTATTCCTTAAGATTCATCAGTTTCACAGGAAAAGATTATGCTGGACAACTTAAAAAGCTGTGCTGAAATAGTGTAAAAAACAAAGTAAGAAGCAGCAAACGTCAATATGTCAATGTGCCTGAAAAAATAAGTATGTGGGCTCAGTAGATGCTGTCATTGTGAGGCTCTGGAAAGGAGGAGATTGGTCAGGTGTCTGGACCAATAAAAAGGCTGTGGGGACTGTTGGGGCATAGCTAGAGGGTACACAAGGTGTAAAGGCATTTACTTGGTGTTTAGACAGAAAGCAAATAAGCTCATGATTAAATGAATTATTTTTCATTTCCAAGGATGAAGACCCACCATACTTTGTGGTGGTTGAAAAATTAAGTACAACACAAAGAGATCTATGCACATTATGAGAGAGAAGTACAGTATTTTTGCATTCAGAACTGGAACTGCAATGTGATCCTTGTGTTGGTAGAAACAATAGTCCAATGAACCTGAGCTGCCAGCCCTCCCAGCTTCTGGTAAAGCCCCAAGTTGTCATGGCAACCACTTCTGGAGAGGTGACATCTATGGCTTCAGACTTAAGTGGTTTGATTTTTTTAAAACATAAATTTATAGTGCAATAAAGCTTGTTTTACAGTTGTTCCAATTTGTGCAATAATTACTCCCCACTTTCTCCAGGTTTCATTTTTGGTAAGAACTATGTTTTAAACATTACTATGCATGTATTTGTTCACTTATTCCTTAATATACTCCTTCTCTACATGTTAGATAGGGACATAGAAATCTTTGGGGCTTGCTGTGACATGCAAGTGAAGATCTCATCGTAGGAGCCATCAGAATTCACTTGGTGTTCAGGAGGTGAATGGAAGTTGGTTCTACCATCCACATATTCAGAGGGCAGGGCATGCCCTTGTTTCTTTTAGGTAATTCCCTTCATCATACTGAGAACGGACAAGTTCCAAAGTGGTCAAGGAAAAGCCTTCTGTGTCTAAGCTTGCTTCTTGAAGCTATGCACCTATCTTTTCTGTGCTCTGGGGGTTGGTGTGAAATTGGTTCCCTAGTAGACTGCTCCTTCCATTCCTATTTTTCCCTCACTAGATCAGAGTAAAACCATGGGTAGCAGCACCATCTTCCATGGCCCAGGAGTGTCTCATGTTGGTGCCAGTGCTGGACTCATACCTTCTTCTGACCTTGAGGCCCCCTAAATCCATATATATATATATATATACTG
>NW_026000229.1:2221805-2228132 GCF_001458135.2 Marmota marmota marmota | reverse complement strand
CATATATATATATATATATATATATATATATATATATTAAGGCTACTGTACTTCCTCTGCTTCTTGACGTAGTATGCAATGCTTTGTAGAAAACAGTCATTTTTGCTCACAAAGTTGACCTTCAATTGAAGCTATCTCAGGCTAAATTTATTTAGAGTTGTTTCATGTGCTGAGCTAAGGTCCCAGTAGGGTCCCCTCACTGTATTTGGTTGGAACTCAGGCTGCTCATATCTAGGAACCAGACACTGGTAGTACAGTCCTTTCAGTTAACTGATTTCAATTGCATGAGATAGGTTCATTATCCAATTTTGCACTTCTGAAAAAAGATTCAGAGAAGAAACAGAGGAGGCAGGATTTGAATTCATATTTAGTACCAAAGTTGCTGGTCCCTACTGCTTTTGACTGCCACATGCAAGTTGAGATGTGACAAGACTCCTCCAGAATATAAAGAATGAGTCATGATGGAAGAGGGGACAGTGTCCAAGGTTGCCTAGAGTACAGATTTGGATCTAGGTTGTGGTAGGGAAAAGGAAATCTTAGGTAGCCTTCCTGGGAGGGTTCTTGGTCAATGGTGGAGAAGAAAATATTATAAACAGTTGGTACTACTCCAACTCATTTTCTTCCCTATTATTTAAGGTCTTTCCTGTCAAGAGTACTACCTCTCGCTAATGATTTTGAATATACCTTGTTGGGGGACATGCATGATATTGCAGTAGAGTATGTTAGGAATAAGGGGGATTCCAAGAAGACTGGGTGTTGGGAACTTGTTGAAATCCATTAACTTAAAAAATGAAGCTTGTCAGTGATATGACCAAAGGACACTCCTTATGGACATAAAAATGACCTTAAAATCAATGATAAGATGAGGAGTGACTCATGAGAGGTGGAAAGTAAGTCCATTGCCTGCTAAAGATAGCCAGATTGTAACGAACAGCAAGAAATAAGGTGGAGGTTTAGCAGAAGAGAGGGAAAGTGACCCAGTGCACCTTCTGAGCATCTAGAACATGAAGATCTTTCCTACTTGCCAAGTTGTCAAATGCTTTCAAAAGTCTAACAGGAAATTGGATAAATGGAGTCTGAGAACTAAGACTAGTTAAAGAACTAAGTTTCCAGGAAGCTACAGAACTCGACCAAGGGCAGACACATAGTGTATTATTAACTTTTTACTGGTGTGATCTAAATGCCTGACATGAACAACTTAAAGGAAGAAAGATTTGTTTTGGCTCATGGTATCAGAGGTGTCAGTCCATGGCCAGCCAACTATTGTTCTAGACCCAAGATGAGGCAGAGGACCATAGTGGAAGGGAGTGACAGAGGAAAGATGCCCAGTTTTTGGAGCCAGGAAGCAGAGTGAGATGAGAAGGGATCAAGGACAAGAAATAACCTTCTAGGGCATACCTCCAGTTATCTACTTCCTTTAACAAGGCCCCACCTCCCACAGTCTCCACCACCTTTCGGTAGTCCATTCAGCTGTCAATGGATTAATTCATTAACGAGATCAGAACAATCACATACAATCATTTTACAAAATCCACCCCCCTCTAAATATTGTTGCATTGGAAACAAAGCCTTCAACACAAAAGTTTTTTTGGGACACCTCATATCCAAACGAGATTACATAAGAAATGATAGATATTAACCCATGTTTGCAGCTTTTCAAATTTGCACCTGACCCATCAGCCTCAGTGCTTTAGTGACAAGCAGCTGTTAGGCCTGATAGAAAACCATTGCGCAGTCCTAGGACAAGAAGAAAAAAAAGAAAAAATAATTCACTCGACTCAAGAATATCATGTGTCTGAGAGCACAGAGGTAGAGATGCCATTAGAGATACTAGCAGTAACTCTAGTGAAGGAATGTTCAAGGGAGCACCTGTGGAGGTCGACAGGGAAAAGGAAGAATGGGACTGCCAAGAAAAGACATTGTGAATATTTATGACCAATTGAATGTGGATAGATGAACACAAAAGAGAAGACATACACCTTGTGAAGGTCAGTAGCCTGGGGAACTGACAGGAAGCTGGTCCTTGTATGAGGAAGAGTAAAAGTGGCTTTTAGTGACGGACAATATTACTTACTAGCAGAACACTACATCCAGCACCAAGCCAAAGCTTTGGAGTCGGAATTGTAAGCAGAGGCAGCAGAAGTAGATTTGTGAGTTGTTGGTCAACTAAAGATTATTCAGAATATATGAAAGAGAGAATATTTTTAGAGGATTGGTGTCACCAAAGACTAAGCCACTACTACTTTTTGGATATGAGGCATCCCCTGAAAGCTTATGTGTGAGACAATTTAGGAATGTTCACAGGCAAAATGATTAGTTTATGAAAACTGTAACTTAACCAGTGCATTAATCCATTTAGTGGATTAATATTTTGAATAGATTAATAGATGGTAACTATAGACAGGTAGGGCATGGCTTGAGGGAGTAGATCACTAGGAGCATGGCCCTGGGTATTTTATTTTATTATCCCTGGCTCATTGCACTCAGGCTCTTTCTGCTTCCTGTCTTTTCATCAACTAAACAGCTTTCCTCTACCATGCCCTTTGACCATGATGTGCTGCCTAACCTCAGGCCTACAGCTATTGAATTGGATGACCATGGGCTAAACTTCTAAAACTGTGAACCAAAATAAATTTTTGTCCTCTAAATTGTTCTTGTCAGGTCTTTTGGTCACAGTGAGAAAAATCTAACTGATACACATTGAGAACATAAACTAGGGAGAAATTTCCTGGTGAGGTCAGAAAACCCAATTTTAGAATGACTAGCAGGATCCTTTGGCTTTGTCTTCTAGACACCATTAGCACTTCTCTTCCCAGTTGTGGCAACCAGAACTGTCTCCAGATTTTTCCATAGGTCATCTGGGACAGCAACACTTCCTCTAGCTGACAACAAGAGAATTCTAGTAAGTGACTAAGCCAATATTTCATTTAACAATCACCTTTTATAATAAATTTAAGCCATTTTCAATGTTTCCCTATGGTTATTACCAGTTTTAATATACAGGTCTCTTATTAATATAAATTCCTAGAAAGAAAATTGTGAAAAAAAAAGTCAAATTATAAAAAAAAAGTAAAAACAAAAATCGACAACTCTTGTTGGATCTATGAGAGAAGTGAGATGACAGGAAAGTCTGGTGTCTCAAAATGGAGATACTTACTGGTAAATACAGAGAGTGAGATTTACTATGACAGGAAACTAAAAGCTCAGTCCGACTCTGTAAGGATCTGCACTCAGGTAGGGAAAATTGAACTAGAAGTGATGGCATTGTGGGGGGCTCAATGTGGAAGATTATTTGAAATCAAAATCCAAGGTGTCCTGATCACTGGGGATCCTTAATCCTTTTATTTTTAAAGTGCTTTTATTAGTGCATTATAGTTACAGATAATAGTTTGATTCATTTTGACATAATCATATATGAATGGAATTTAATTTGCTCTATTTGAATCCTTAGTGCCTACTCTTTCACTCCCCCCCTCCCTTCCCCATTCACCTTTCTTAATTCTACTGATCCTCCTTTTATTTAATTTTAAAAATTTGTTGTTTTGGGACATATATGAGAGTAGGGTGTATTTTGACATGTTATACATACATGGGGTGCAACTCCTTACAATTTTGTTCCCATTCTTGTGGTTGTACATGATG
Organism: Marmota marmota marmota; assembly: GCF_001458135.2. Lineage (NCBI taxonomy): Eukaryota > Metazoa > Chordata > Mammalia > Rodentia > Sciuridae > Marmota > Marmota marmota. The sequence goes on along the minus strand of NW_026000229.1, from coordinate 2,224,490 downwards.
TGGAGTATGCTGGTCATGTATTCATATATGAGTACAGGAAAGTTATCTTTAATTCATTTTACTGTCTTTCCTATTCCCATTCCCCCTCCCTTCCCTTCATTCCCCTTTGTCTAATCCAATGAATTTCAACACTTCTTCTCCCTACCCTCCCTTACCTCAGATAGAGCATTAATCTCTAGAATATACAAAGAAATCAAAAAGTAAAGGGGCAATTAAACAGAACAGGCACTTTATGCAAGAAGAAATGTGAATGGTCAAAAATATATTCAAATGGTAAAAAAAGTTCAACATCTCTAGCAATTAGAGAAATGCAAATTAAAACTATGCTGAGATTCCATCTCACTCCAGTCAAAATGACAATTATCAAGAATACAAGTAACAATAAATATTGGCAAGGATGTGGGGAAAAAGTTTCACTCATATTTAATTATTTTTAATTGATACTTATAGTATTCATAAAGGTGGAATTCACTGTGATATATTCAGGAATTATATCAGAAACTTTGCAACTGCTAGAAGAAAAAAAAAGAGTCATCACTCAAACATATTAGCACAGGCACTGACTGCCTTAACAAGAACCTGAAGCTGAAGAAATAAAATCCAAAATCAATAAGTGAGATAATACTGAATTAAAAACTTCTGCATAGCAAAGGGAAATATTTAAAGTGTGAAGGGAGAGCCTAGAGAATGGGAAAATTCTTTGCCAGTTACTTCTCTGAATGTGGTTTCATGTCCAGAATACATAAAGAACTGGAAAAAAAAGGAACCAAATAAATAATGGACAAACAAACTACACAGACATTCTTTCAAAAGAAGAAATGCAATTGGCCAATAAATACATGAAAAAGTGTACAACATCCTGGGCAGTCAGGGAAATGCAAATCAAAACTACATTGAGATTCCATCTCACTCTATTTAGAATGGCAATTATGAAGAACTAAGTAATAATTCTAGTGAAAATGTGGGGGAAAGGTACACTCACACATTGTTGGTGGGACTGCATATTAATACAATCACTCTGGAAAATAGTATGGAGATTTCTCAAAAGAACAGGAATAAAACCACCAGCTATCCCACTCCTCAATATTTATCCAAAAGAATTAACATTAGTATACTGTAGTGATACTGGCACATCAATGCTCATAGCAGCACAATTCACAATAGTCAAGTTATGGAACCAGCCAAGGTACTCAGTGACAGATGATAGATTAAGAAAAGGAAGTATATATACAATTGAGTTTCATAAGAATGAAATTATTTGCAAGTAAACAGATGGAACTGGAGAACATAATGCTAAGTGAAATAAGCCCGACTCAGGAAATGAAGAGTTGAATGTTTTCTGTCATATGTGGAAATGAAAGCAAAGTACGGGGAAAAAGGAAGGATGGTCATATTTCATAAAAATAGAGGGAAGAAAAATACATTAAGGAGTCTGACCAGGATGAAGGAGGGACAGCAAAGGGGAGGAATACAGAACCAATTTGACAAAATTACACTATGTACATGTATACCCATACTACAGTGTATTTCCTTTATGAGTTTCAACTTCTGAAGCTCTACCAAACTCATGCAGTGAATACCAGAGAACTAGTCACTCATGGTTTCAGCAGGAAGAGAGGAAAAGGAACCATTCTGAAATATGCCAGGGCACTCTGTTCTTCATAACAAAGTTTGCCTTCAGTGGAAGCTAACCACAGCTTCACCTGCTTGGGTCTTATCAGAGTCTCCCTGACCTGAAGGAAGGGAAACACCCAACACCAGTCTACTGTGGCCAGTGTGTTCCACCTAAGACAGGTGAGGGTGAGGAGAATGAGCAACACATATGAAGTTTACCGTTCAGATATACAGACCTAATCCCAGGACTAGGGAAGGGTCACCTCCCCCACATTGTACCACCACATTATGAAAATCCTGTTTACCAGTTTTTTCCCCTCCAGTACATCATGTTATTAAGAAAAAAAATATAAGACATACTAGCAGGGAATAAGCATGGCTTGACAGGACAGAAAAAGTATCAGAACTAAATCAGATATAGCAAGCCTTTGGAATTATTAGACTAGGAATTTAAAACAACTATGATTAATAAGCAAAGAGTTCCAATGGACAACATATAAGAACAGATGGGCATTGCAGGAAGAGAAATGGAAATGCTAAGAAAGAACCAAAAAGAAATTCTTAAAAGAGCGTACTACAGGGATACTGCTACATCGATGTTCATAGCAGCACAATTCACAATTGCTAGACTGTGGAACCAACCCAGATGCCCTTCAATAGATGAATGGATAAAAAAAATGTGGCATTTATACACCATGGAGTATTACGCAGCACTAAAAAATGACAAAATCATAGAATTTGCAGGGAAATGGATGGCACTAGAGCAGATTATGCTTAGTGAAGCTAGCCAATCCCTAAAAAACAAATACCAAATGTCTTCTTTGATATAATGAGAGCAACTAAGAACAGAGCAGGGAGGAAGAGCAGGAAGAAAAGATTAACATTAAACAGATACATGAGGTGGGATGGAATGGGAGAGAAAAGGGAAATTGCATGGTAATGGAGGGAGACCCTCATTGTTATACAAAATTACATATAAGAGGTTGTGAGGGGAATGGGAAAATAAACAAGGAGAAATATGAATTACAGTGGATGGGGTAGAGAGAGAAGATGGGAGGGGAGGGAGGGGGG
>NW_026000229.1:2200041-2221783 GCF_001458135.2 Marmota marmota marmota | reverse complement strand
CAGGAGGAGGGTAGAGAGAGAAGATGGAGGGAGGAGGGGGGAGGGTGGAGGATAGGAAAGGTAGCAGAATACAACAGTTACTAATAGGGCATTATGTAAAAATGTGGATGTGTAACATGATGTGATTCTGCAATCTGTATTTGGGGTAAAATTGGGAAGTTCATAACCAACTTGAATCTAATGATAATGAAAATATAGATAATGTCAAAGAGCTTTATAAATGTTTTGAACAACCAAATCAAAAAAAAAAAAAAAAAAAAGAATGAACATAGAAAAAAAAAAAAAAAAAAAAGAAATTCTATAGATAAAAGGCCCCACTATAACAGAAATGAAAATGCCTTTGATGGACTTGTTAGTAGATTGGATAATACTTAGGAAACCTCTGTGAGATTGAGTTTATGTCAAATTGGAAAGCAAAAAGAAACCAGCCAGAATAATGGAATAGAATGTCCCCAAATTATGGGTTATCTGCAAAAGGTGTAATATATTTATAATGGGAACATGAGAAGAAAAGCAAAAGAAGAAATTTTTGAAACAAAAATGATTAAGAATTTCTCCAAAATTAATATTAGGCACAAAGTCACATGTATTAACCCACTTTCTGTTGCTAATAACACAATAACACAGACTGGGTAAGTTATAAAGAAAAGAGGTTTATCAGCTCCCAGTTCTGGCAGTACAAGTTTTAGGGGTGATTGCCATCTCTCTGGCTAAGTCCCAAGGTATCACAGGATATCAGATGGAACAGCACTGAGAACAATGTACGTGTGTGTGACACGTGTGCAGGTGTATACACTCTGTTCTCCCTCTTCTTAAGCACCACCTGGAGTTGACAGGTAAGGGGATGGGCTCCACACTCATGACCTTTATCTAATCCTAACCAAACCCAAAGGCTCCACTACAAGTAGCTCTCCTAACACTTTACATTGGGGAATAGATTCCAACATGATCCTCAGAAAGGACAAACCACAGTGCCACAAATATAGGAAGTTCAGATAGCTCTAAGATAAAATAAATGCAAAAAACAGACATGGGCATATTATTTTCAAACTGCAACAAGTCAAAGATAAAGAAAAATCTTGAAAGAAGCAAGAGGAGAGGGAATTGCTGTCATTTTAAAGGCTTTGATATCTATCTCCAAAAAGCTAAAAGGGCAGGGTTCAATTGAAGAGGTTGTCCATGGTCCTGAAAAACAGGAAAGCAAGAAAATGACTTGAAAGCAAATGAATTTGAACTGTGGAATGTCCAAACCACTCTGTATGGTGTATATCCAAAATCTGACGCCTGTTCATGAGAATGTTGTCTCTATCATGCCAGATAACTGGGTTGGAACTATCCAGTTAAGCCGTGCTGTGCAGAGCATGCCAATTAATTCAAGGTATAATGGGATTAAATGAATAACTCCCTTCCTTAGTACCCTCTAATTCCTGGATTTCCTTTGCATTTCCCATCTCTAAATGTTTTTGTGCTTAATATAAGTAGCAGGTTCCTCTCACTCAAGGCATCATTGTAGGCAGCTTCATGGCCTCTTTTAGACTTGGAAGGAGCTCTTTTTCAGATGGAAACTCCTTCTGGACTGTTCAGAATTTCATTACTCATCAGACTGAGGCGTGAGTTGTTCACAGAGATGGCTCCAGAAGATCCTAACATATGGGAGAAAGAGTGAGGTAATAACAAGAAACAACCAGGAAGGGAGAAATCAAGAGAGTTTAGGGAAACACATGAGTTAGAAAGATGTTATGAACTTATCTCAAGGGGAAAGAAAGGTAGAGATGAAATGTTTAGATTATTTGCTTTTAAAATAATTATTTCACACATTTACTTGACAAACTGTAGACAGCTTAACGATAAAACTTCGATTCAGTGTTGTTACACAGTATTTGAGTCACACAATTTCAAATAAGTATTGAAATATCTGTAATTCTTTAAAAATTAATAAGAAGACTCTGACCATTACAATTTCACAACGATCCACCTTGCATATTTGATCCATACAAATTTAATTTCCAAGAAGAAAACGGAGACCTAACAGTGCCTGGTAGAGCACTTCATTCAAATTATTCCTTCTAAGCATGAACGTTAGCTGAAAATATTTGGGAGAAAAATCAGAATGTAGAAAAATTGGTATCTTATTCCCTCTTTCCACCTCCCCCTAAAATACTTGTTGAATAGATAAAAACTAGACATCTTTAGTTACACATAAGTGCAAAATTACAGCATTGGATGAAGAAATAATTTGATTCTGTCAGCTAGCTTCAGCAGCTGAGACTCACTTTCTCAACTCCCTCTGTAATTCTCCATCTTAAAATTGACTGCAAGTTGCACACTGATCTAAGCATAATTTTATTTTATTTTTTAAATGTTCATAGCAGCTTTATTTGTAATAACCCCAAACTAGAAACCAAAATAGTTGTCAGTAGGTAAATATTAAACAAACCAGCATATCTATAACATGGCAATAAACAACTTGTATGGATCTTAAGGGTACAGAGTAACTCTCTCTATTATATTTACAACTTTATGTGGATCTAGGCCAAAGTAAAAAGTTAAAAACAACCTCCCAAATGTCCAACTCTAATAATTTACCTGTATGCAACTAGTAACTCCATAGTGTCCTATTTTATTTTCTCCATCAAAACAAACCCCAAATCCATAACATTCAGAAACTATGATATGGGAGCTTTCAGCATGTTTCAAAAGGTAAATGGAATCATGACTATTCATACACAATGGCCTGACTTTATATGAATTCTTGCTTTTATCTAATTACAGATAAATGAAAAATAAGGTATGAATAAGACATGGTGGTCAGAAATACTGAACATAATTTTAAAAGTAAGGATCCTACTAATAAAGTGTGTAATTAAATTACTCAAATACAATTTAAACTCTAACCATATTTTGAATATATGAAATTATTTGTGCTATATTAACTGTAGGTAATAACTCCTCTCTAATGTTAGGACATACACATGATTTTTTTCTAAAAAATCAATTTTTCATAAATTATGTAATTTCCCAAATAATTGGAAATTGCTTTCTATTGCCTCTAAATTTTAAGAGTTCGCCATCGCCCGACTGACTTTTTTTAGTCAAACTCTTCTCCTATTTCTTTTGCATGAATTAATAGCAAATTTATGTGTAAGAATAACATAAAATGATATGTCAGACTTTTATAATTATTTCACTGAAATATTTTAATCATGACTTATTGTAAATACAAATCTCCTTTAAAAGTATAGTATTATATGCTAATTTCTCTGAAAGTTGCTCAGATGGATAAGGTATCATTTATAATCTATTTTTGGTTCATGGGCTATTTGTTCTCAAGGGATTATGGATCTTTTCCCTTTGGGGTTGCTTTAACTTGAAAAGCATTAATGCAAAGCAAATTTGGACAAAACATAAAAGTGTAATTAATGTATTATGCAATTAATTATATTCATTTTCACAGTGACTTGCAATAAACACAATACAAAGGAAATGGTTTCGCTCCTCTGAATTTTTTTTAAGGAAGCAAATATATCATTTGTAACTTGACATGAAAGGTTGAATTCAGAGTAATAAATACTGAAAAAAAAGAAAACTTTAATTTTTACTTTCTCAAGGGAAGTCATAATATTTGCCTTTTCCTTCCAAGAAGTGATATATGATACAAAGTCCTAGTCCTTAATGGAGTGGTACATGAGTAAAGGTGAAAGCTACATCAAATACAGAGCACTATAAAATTGATTTGTAGAATGCTCAACAAAAAAACCCCATAGCCCAGTCCTGTCTTTTCCAAGTTCACTTGTATGAGAGGATGAAAGAACGTCTCACTCCCCCTTCTCTGTACAACCTACTTCAAATGCATTAGCTTAGTTCATTGATTTGTGCTGTGAATGAACAATACAATGCAAGCATACTTAACATACTTTCTTAAGGATAGAGTTAATGCTGATTGAAAATAAGCCAATACAAAACAATGACATTCTGTATGTTACCACTGACATACCCATGAAATAAAGAAATTATAGAATAAAAGAACGAATGAGTGGTATTCAGTGTTTAAGGACAGGCGAAGTGAATATGGCTATAAACATGTGACATGAGGGACCTTGAGGATGCAAGGGTGTTCTGAGTCTTGACTGTGTCAATATCAATGGTTTGATATTGCTTTGTACAATTGCAAGATGGAATTGTTGAGGGGAAATGAGTAAAAGGTACATGGAAGCTTCATTATTTCTTGAAACTGCTTATAAATCTACAGTAATTTTAAGTAAAAAAGAATTCAGTAAAACGTTGTATGACAGAAAACATAAAGAGAAAATTAAGGGACCTTCTCAGAAAAATATGTTAAAAGAAGTCACATAAGAAAAATAATATTGATAAAATTGTACCTACATATAAAGGGAATTGTAATATGAGAAAAGTTGGGGAAATATTTATTTTATATTTTAATTCTTAATTGATCTAAACAATAACTGTTCAAAGTAATAATAGAAGCAATATACTGAGTGATTAGGCATCAATGGCATAAGCAACAAGAGAGAAATTGGGAAGACTCTTTATTAAAAGTCTCTTTACTATATGTTAAATTGTACGATGGTACTTGTAGGTGAATTTAGATTATTTAATAGTGTGCTGTAAATTCTATGGTTGCCAGGTAAAAATGGAAAAAAGCAAGTAGGGGCAATGACAACAGGGATCTAATATTCACATATGCCATATTTAAATACTTAAACTTTCAATTCTCAAAAAAAGGAGAGATAATGAATGCCAACAAAAGTAAAGAAATAGACAAGTGTGTTCCATATTTGAGGGGAGAAATGTCAACAGAAACTTTTTTGGTGCAGCTCAGGAGATGAACTCACTAGATAGACCTTTAAGGAAAGAATGACCAAGAAGTTTCATAACAAGAGAGGCTATCAATAAAGGGTTTGGAATCAGAAAGATGGGGTGGGGATGAAATTCTGTATCTGAAAAGTACAAACTGAAATGAAAATAAAATCAATATAGGAGCATAACAGAAGATTTAAGCTTATGGGAAAAACCATTGGATTTGATGATAGCTCTATTGAAATAATCTAATCTGAAGAACAAACGGGATTAAAGAAAAAAATGACAATGATTGGAGCCTTAGAGCCTAGTGTAACAACATCGAACATATCAAAACATGCATAATCTGAGTCCTAGAAAGAAAAAAAAAACAATAAGAATTTGTGACAAATTCCAAAAACTTACCTAGTTTGACACAGTCTTAATTGACACATCCCAGAAGCTTCATGAGCTTGAAATGGGATAAATGAAACTCAAGTAGGATAAATTCAGAGATCATAACTATATGCATCAAAGTCAAATTGGTAAACGTTAAAGACCAAGAGAAAATCTTGAAAGCAGAAAAATAAAATCAAGAGAGTAGTGTAAGAGATTCCTAAATCAGACTATGCCCGACTTCTCATGAGAAACTATGAAGGCCAGATGAAATGGGAAGGCATATACGTAGTGCCACTTATTGAGACCCTATCTCAAAATAGAAAATAAAAAGGGTTGGGGACATAGCTCAGTGGTAGAGTACCTCTGAGTTCAATCCTCAGTACCACCTTCTCCCCGCAAAAGAAAATAAGAGGGAAAAAAAAAGAATTAGTAAAGGCTAGAATTCACAAAAAGACACTGTTAAAAGTCACCATAGAAAACAGTTCCTCAAAAAACTAGAAATAGAATACCATTCCTGGATATATATCTGAAGGAAATTAAGTCAACATTATAAAGGGAATACCTGTACACCCATGTTCACTGAGGCAATATTCACAATAGCCAAGATATGGAACAAGCATAGGCCCTGTCAACAGGTGGTGGTTGAAGTAAATATATCTTGCTACAGTAGAGTAGCATTTAGACATAAAGAAGAATGAAGTTTTGGCACTTGCAGGGAAATAGTTGGAACTGGAGACTATCATGTTAAAAGAAGTCAGACACGGGAAGAAAGCACATTTTTTTTCTCGTATGTAGAAGCTAAAAAAAGAAGACCTGAAAATAGTAGAGGGACTATTAAGGAAGGAAGGGGAACGGGACCAAGGGGACCCAGGAGAGGACAAGAGAAGCAGAAGAGAAGGTGGACATGATCAAGGCATGATAAATGCATATTTGGAAATGTCACAGTGAAACCCATTAATCTGTATGATTAACAAGTATTAATAATTATAATTAAGATGAGAAAAGACTTTTGAAAAATAAGTAAGAAATCTGAATAGTTCTTTCTTGCCAAAATTAAACCTACAATTGCAATAGCACCTGGGAAAGAAAACCCCATGCCATGATGAATTTAATAGAAATTCTACCAGATATTAGAATGATATTCTAATAATATCATTCAAAAAACAACCCCATAAAAATGGAACTGTTCTGAGAATATTTTATGTGGCCAATACTACTTAAATATCAAATCAGACAAACACAGTAAGAAAGTTAAAAATACCAATATTTTTCATGAACACAAGTGCAAAATAATTTTTAAAAATAGCAAATTGAATCCAAAAGATTGAATTAAAAAATGCTAAGTTTATCCTAGCAATAATTAAACATGTAAAATTCAATCAAATTGTCAATCAGTTATTCACCATATCAACAGGTTGATGGAGAAACATCACATAATTTCAATTGATGCACAAAACATGTTAGACAAATTTGACACCCATTTGTGACCAAAACTCTCAGAAAATTAGGCATAGAGGAAAACACCCTGATGTTAATAAATACCATTTATAAAATCTTTCATCTAACATCTCACATTATGGTAGAAGAATAAATGCTTTCTCCCCAAATTGAGGCATAAAAATAAAATCTAAGTCATACAGATGGAAAGTCTCCCTAATTGTTTATATACAAAATCCCAATGAATCTATATTAGAAAACCAACTTTTAGATGTATGAGTGAGTTTGACAATGTCATAGGTTTCAAGATCAACATACAAAAAAGTATTATTTTTAAATACTGGTGATGAATATATGGGCAACAAAAATTAAAAACAAAATAACATTTGCAATCACTCCAAAAAAGTTATTTAGCTAGGTATAAGCCTAGCACATTGTGTGTAATCTCTGTGCTAAAAGTTACAAAACATTGATGAAATAAAAGAATATTTAAACAATGTGATAAAAATAAAAGATTGAAATAATGGAGAGACATATGTCCTTTGTTTGGAAGACTCAGTACAGGAAGCTGTCACTTATCCCCAGTGCCTTCCAAAATTCCAACAAGATTGTGTTGGACACTTGGACAGGCTTATTCTTAAAACTATACGGAAAGCTAGAGGAACTTAAATAACTGCAGTAATTTCAAAGTAGAGGAATTAAAGTTGAGGGAAGCACTCTACCCAAGTCAAGGTTTACTATGTAGCTACTATAACCAAGACTATTGGAAGGTAGACATAGATCAATGAAGTGGAATAGAGACCCTAAAATACATCCAAGTGATTTTCTTTTTACAAAGGGGGAAAAAATCAAGTCAACAGAAGAAATATGACCTTTTGACACATGGCACTGGAGCAATTTGGAGCAATTAGACTTTTATGGGCAAAAAAATTTGATCTAATTTTCATATCATATGCAGAATTTAACTCTAAATAAATTTAATTATTAAACTTTTTTCTTTTTAGAAGAAAACAAAAGAGATCTTTCAGTCCAAAGTCTAGATGACAAGTTTTAAGATGTCATACAAAAGCAAGATCCACAAAAGAAAAAAAAAGATATATTGAATTTATCAAAATGAAAACCTTGCTCTATCAAAAACCCTATCTATAGGATGAAATATAGGCTATAGACTTAGATAAAATATTTGAAATCCACATGACTGATAAAACCCTTATGCCTAGAATGTATAAAGATCATGTAAAACTTGTTAGTAAAAAAATCCAGTTCTATCCTAGGTTTCAGCACCAAAAACAAAACAAAACAAAAAAAATCCAAACAATCCAATTAGAGTTTGGGCAAAAGACACAAAGAGACATTTCATCAAAAAGAAAGTATGTATGGCAAATAAACAGATGGAAAGAAGTTTGAAATAATCTACTGTCATGGCAGAGTAAATATATGATGACCTATTACTGCAAACCAATGTAAAAACTAGTGATAATTCCAAGTACTGGCAAGGTTATAAAGAATCTGAATTTCTTCAAAATATAAATTTCTGAAAATAGGATGGGAACAATGTCCGAATCTGATTGTTGTTACTACCTTCCTTCAACCTATCAGAGACATGCTGTCCTCATGTCCACTCCATGGGTCATGGTGCATCCCCATTGCCCCACATTTTTGTGGACCTGTGTTTTCTCCTGTCCTATTAGCAAATTGTTGCCCATTATCCACCCTGTCTACCCTCAACCATGGCATATCCCACCCCTCATGCTTCCAGGATTCTGGGTTTTGTAGTCTCTGATCTAATAAATGACAATTTGGTATATTAATTTTGCACGTTGAGTGTAGAGCATTGAAGAGGGATGGGCCTTCAAATTATTTTTTCTCATACTCTCTAGGTCTGGTTACACTAGATTCTCTGAGCCTCAGATCTGTCAGAAAAGACTGAAAATATTCACCCAGCTCAAAGAAAGAGACTTCATGCTGATAATATGAGAACAGAGGAGAAACTAAGCAATTCTTCCTCTTTATCTAGCAAAACATATGTTGTCGTCCTTTTTTTTTTTAAGGGCTTGATTGAAGCAGAATTCATCATTTAACTAATTATCCATAAAACTAAATATACTGCACTTGCTACTGTTTAAGAAATGCAGTCAATTCAGATAAAAGTTAATAGGGGAGGTTTGGGAAAAAGAAGGGATTTAGGATGTCTTCAAGTCTTCACACAGAGTTGTTGACTTCATCTGCCTGTGGGCCCTGGGTACGCTCAACTCCATATTATTCATTATTATTCATTTACTACTGAAGATGATTCTGCATTTTAAGGAATAACTTGACTCTGAGTAGTTCTGTTTCCAGAAATAGCCAAATTAAACAAAGTGGCCCTGATAGATAGAAGCCAACAGTAAATTTCACTCTCCCTCATCTTTGCTCACTATTTACAGAAGCTGGGTGAAAGCTGTATGAGAATCTTGGTGGTATGTGCACATTTATAATGGAAATTAGCAGAAAGCAAACTGATCAGAGACTTGGAATACACATGCTGAGTCAACAGAACATGGAATATCAGTGCTCAGCAAAGATCATGTCATCAGCTGGGACCATTGCTGCCACCCGGGAGAGTCCCTGTTTCAGAACTGAGAGAGAAGATAAAATGGCACTCACCCATTGGAGAGGGCTCATGGGAAGGCAATAGGTAAAGGCTCTCAAAACCATAATAATAGCTCCTAAATGATCATGTGCTTGTCACTCAAGGCAGCTAAGTCAAAAGACACCATTTTAAAAGTTGGGGGAAAATGATAGAACTGTGGAGATTGTAAGCATCATCAGGAATACAGAAGAGGAAAACTGAAAATCAGAATAAGGGATGGCTTGCTTTTAATTTTTTTTAAGGTTGTATTGATTCAAGTTTTGAGGTTCTAGCTAGAGTTCAACCAGTGGCCTTCTTGAATAGCTGCTTAAATTCACACTCAGAGGATTTCCCTTATTTAGATCTGAAAACTCCAGGTCTACTATACCTCATTCCTAATTGCCCCAGCTAGGTACCAGACAACCTGGGATGTACCTATGCTCTCGAGCCTGAGAAATTACACAAATAAGCCAATCCACTAAGGGCCTGTAAACCTCCTAACACCCACTTGCCATTACAGCTTTGGGCATGCTGTTATTCTGTGGGCCTACATGGTAGCCTTCTCTAGTTTGAACTGTAAGTAACAGAATTCTACCCTTCCTCTATCCAAGTATCAGGTATGTGCCCCATCAAAGAGTCTTTAAAAATATAAAACATTGCCCAAAGTTAAGATGTTAGACAATGGCCAAGTGGAGCCTAGCTGGAAAAATAAGGAAAATACTCCTCTTCCATCCACAAAGCCCTCTGGGTGGGGCACAGAGCCCCCTCAGTAGTTCACCTTTCTGATGGTTAGATTTGACTTAGGCAGCAGGAATCTTGCATTTTAAAAATCTCAGGTGCCTAATGTAGTGTCTGAAACTGTTTTTGTTTACTTAATGCTTTACTCATAGACTAAATGAATACTTAGACAACAATGTCATTTGACAACATCTGGAAATTAAGTAGAAAGATAATTTAATGCCAAATGATTTATGTTAGATTGTCCTTATGCAAAAATTGTAAGACAAAATGATTTATAGCCTAGGAGTTTCTATGTCTTTGCTATCTCCCTAAGACTAGAACCTCTGTATAAAAAATACTTATCTTACACTTTTCCAATGTTGCAACAGACAAGAAACTTCCAAGTGTAATATCCACAGGTTTGAAAATCACCTGGACAAAAGAGAGGGAGAAGTTTTATAATGGGGGGGGGGGATGGAGCTGGTCAGTAATCACGAATGGAGTTTGTAATATGTTGATTTGAAAACTCTATGTTTCTGGGATGAACAGACCTATCATTGGGCAAGAAGTAAGTGTATAGAGAGCATTTTATATGGGAAAGGCACAAGCTTGTTCTGCGTGTGTGTGCTAAAAAAAGAGCTCCCTAACTGGGGCATGGTAGGTCCACAAGAGGAATAGAAAGAGCAGACAGCTGCAGACAGGGCAGAGAGGAGCCCCTGAAGCCCCAGGTGGTTTGGGTAACAAAACACAGAGGAAATTGGTCTGGTGACCTAGACAGAATCCATCTAAAAGAGAGTATGAACCTTACCCATTGCAGAGAAAGGGTCCTTTGGAAGGTTAGTCCAGAAAAGTTTCCAATGTGTGGAAATTCATTGAATTGCCTTAATATCTTAAGCTTTGTTCTGAAAAGCTGTATAATACCTAAATGTTCAAGATGTTTTATGAAACCTTAAAATGTTCTAGAGCTTGATCAATGGAAAAAAAATATGGCTGCACCCCCCAAGGTAGCCCCTGTCCCTATCCCAAGCATAGCCTCCCCCAATATCATCATTTTCCATTAAATTGGTATACTTGTCACAATTGAGCATACATGGACCATCATCCTAGGAATCCATACATAGTCTTTGCAATAAATAGTGTTGGCTCTTGGTGTTGCACTTTTCATACTGGACAAAATTATAACTTGTTAAGAAGTTCTTAAGCAATCTTTATGCATCCTCCACAACACACAGACTTGTCTCACTTAAAAGTTCATCTTTCCCATTCCCTAAGCCGTGGCAGTCAATGGTCTTTTTATGTCTCCATAGTTTTGCTTTTTCTGAAATTCCATGTAGTTGGATTCATGCACTATGTAATCTTAGTGATATGCTTCTACAGTTTCTCCATGTCTTTTCAAAGTTTTATAGCTCATATCCTTTTAGTGCTGAATAATATTTCATTGTCTGGCTATACCCCACCTTATTCATCCATTCACCTACTGAAGGACATCTTGGTTGACTCCAAGATTTGATAATTAATAATAAAGCTGATATGAACTTCTGTGCTCAGGTTTTTTCTTTTTGTACAGAAAGAAGATTCTAATTCCTTTAGATAAGTTCTAAAGAGTGTAATTTCTAGATGGTATGGTAGAAGTATGTTAATTCTGTAAAAAACTGCTAAAATGTCCTCCAAAGTGGTTGTCCTTTATTGTATTCCTACCAGCAATGAATGAGTATACCTCAGCAGCATTTGGTGGAATCAGTGTTCTGGATTTTGACCATTCTAATGGGTGTGCAGTGATTGCATATGATCTTTTAAATAAACAAGTACTTAAGAATAATTTTAGATTTACAGAAAAGTTTCAAAGATAGTAAGGGGAAATATCCTTACGTCCGTCACCTTTTTTTCTCTCTTTTGGTTAATCTTATATTACCATGGTTCATTGATAAAGCTATCAGTATACTTATCTAGTTTCTCCAAGTATCCATTTTCCGTTCCAAATCCCATCGTACAATACCTTCCTTGTTCCTCCAATTTGTGAGTTTCTCCGTCTTTTCTTGTCTGTGATGACCTTGAGAGTTCTGAGGAGTACTAGTCAAGGATTTCATTAAATATCCATCAATTTGGCTACAATGGGGTCATGAGTTTTTGAGGACTCCCTCAGAGATGAGGAAATTGTCTCAACATGTTATCATATTCTCAGCAGGACTTACCACTGGCGAGGCTTTGATCAACTGGAAGAGATAATGCTTTTGGGGTTTCTGTATGGTGCTTACTTTACTGTTACCTTCCCTTCTCTCCTCTTTGAAAGAAAGCCATCAAATCCAGCTTGCATTCAAGCAGGGATGGGGTAGTATTAAACTCCTTCTACTGGCAAAGATTATCTACATAAATTATTTTGAATCCCTCTATGAGGAAGATTTTATTTTTATCCTTATTTTTGTGTGTGTGTTTAATCACTTGTATCAATATAGACTTGTATGTATTTTATTCTTTGGAATAAAACTCAAATCCAATTACTTATTTGGTTGTTGAAATTGTTTGACCACTGGAAACTCTCTCGACTGGCTCCTGTAATCCTTTGATGTGTTTCTACCACTTACATTTTTAGCAGTTTATTACCTTCTGATACTAAAAGGTGCTCCAGGGTGTTCCTGTATTTTCCCTGCCCAAGTCTTAAAATCAATGTTAAAGTTTGAATATGCAGGGATCTTATTTTAGGTTTAATGTGGAAAATGTAATGTCCTACTATTATGAACCTAATATTCTTTCAGCACTTCACATATTAGGTTTCTATGCAAGCAACAATCCATCTTTGTGATCTCTCTTCCATTTTATTTTCCTACCAATATCATGCTTTCTTCTTTGCTCCAAATACGTATTAGTTATCTGGCTCTGTTTTGATACAGACCACACTCTTGACTTCCAAGAATACTACTTCTGGTGTGAGGACAGAATTATCATGGTAGAGCTGGTGATCAGTCACCCTGAGGGCCAGAGGCAGTGGGTGTACAGAGTAAAGAATGCCTATTACCCTCGGTTATTATACACTGACACATGCGATCAGAACACACATAGGGATCTAGTCCAAGCCTGCTAATAACACAGATTTCTGAACTCTTCTTGTGTTCAACATGAGTAAGAGTCACTGAACATCACTGTTTCAACACTTTTCTTATAGTCCAAACTCATGCACCAGTAAGCAGGAAAAACATCTATTAACCACACAACCCTCCCCAGTCCAGGTTTGACCAAAACCATGGGGTGACACAATATACACAAGCTCTAAGATATGTGGTGCATTTTGGTTGACCATATATGAAGGGAAATCAGAAAGCACCTCAAGGAAGGAAGCTGAGCTAGGGACCAAGTGTGTGCACCCCAGTATCAGGGAGCCCAGCTAAGAAGCACTGATGATCCTGCTGGTCACAGCTACCACAGAGGGACTGTGACAATTCAAAGAGGGCATCTCCAGCAACTGGGATCCAAGCAGGACCTGTTTTGTGCCCTGGGTGCCCTGCATGTTTGGTATGGCCAGCCTCAGCCATCCCAGGTACAAGAGAGAGACTTGAATTTTTGAAAGCCCTCTAAAGTATGAGGAATTCTGAGGCATGAAGCCTAGATGTTAGTTATTTAAAAGCATTTTTAGTTCACATCATTGTCTTCTGAATTCCATCTTCTCCATTGAGAAGCTAACTCTCAATCTAATGAGTGCACCTTTGATGGAAATGAGTGTTTTTGCTCTGGGTGCTTTCAAGATTTTCCTGTTTGCTCTGGTTTTCAGTTGATTACCTTGGTGAGTCTAAGTATTTTTTAATCACTTCCATATTCAACATGATTAGAGTTCACAGGGGTTTTTGAATTTTTGATTTGATGTCTTTCATCCATTTTGAAAATTTCTCAGCTCTTATTAGAGCTTAAAATACTGCTTTGGTTTCATTTTTCCCTTGTTTATTTAACTCTATAAATATATATACATATATAATATATACATATGCATGTATGTATATATATAATGGATTTATACTGCATAACTTGTTTTCTACTTTTGTTTCTGTATTTTCCATTTTTTGGACTTTTCAACATTTTATTTTAAAACTTTTCTTCTGATCTATTTTATTTAGCAATTCTCTTATCAGTGCTCTGAAATTCCAGTTAGGATTATTCTTTCAGAATTTATTTTCTTTTTCTTTTTCTAGTGTACTATTCCAATTATATATTTTATCTTTTAATTATTTGAACATTGTAGAAATAGTCCTTTGAAAGTCTGGTAATTTATCTAAATCTTCTGTGCATCTGTTTTTATTTCCTGCATTCCTCCTGTTTGTTGTCTATGAATGGAAAATAGATCTCCTTTTATGTCTGCTCATTTTCTATTCACCCAGACATTGAATATGAAAAGTTGTAAACATAATTCAGGACCTATGACAGAAGTACATAAGAGAGGATTTGCATTTGATTCTGAGTAATTAGAAGCTCAGACAGTCCTGCCTTCACTTAATGTGATTTTAGGATTGCATGATCTCCTGGGCTCATTCCTTGGAAGAGTTAGACTCTCATTCATTCTTACTCCTAGGATAGATGTATTTGGGATCCATACCCCAAATGGAGGATGTTTGCAGGATGACCCCTTGGTGCACCTAAGACCCATTTTGTCTTTTAGATTCGCTCATAGAAGAAGACTAACCCCAAGTGATCATCTTTCTAATTTTTTCCCTTTTTCTGAAGTTGGTCCCTGAAATCTTTATTCTCTTGTTAGCTCACCAAAATGTTTCAGCACTGTTTTAAACTTTTTAAGTTTCTCATTCAGGTTAACTTGAATGATACAGTCTGCTATTACCAGTCTCAAAATTCTCATCACATGTATAATTTTTCCCCTTTGATTGGATGGTTTCTGTAAATACATGGGAAGAGAAATTAACTCTAATATTATTAATTCAATAGTAAGCAACGAATGCCTGAAATACTGCTATTCCATATTTTTCTTCTTTCTGAAAGATTGCCCTTTTCTGTACTGCATTTTAAAAATAAAATGACCAGAATAAAAATGGAGTTTAAAAATTCCCTTATAGTGTCAAAATTCTTTCCTGTCAGTGTTTGGGCTAGGGACCAATCATTTGAGTGAAGGCAAACACCAATATGTTAGAATTTCATTTGATGAAATGAATACAGCCTTATTTTTAAGTTTAACCTCATGTTAAAAGACATGATATTCTTCTTTAGTTAACAATTTACTCTTATCTTTTGCCTATTTATTTGAAGTCTGTGCCAACAAAGAGGTAGCAAAGAGACAGGAGGCATGAGCAGGGTAAGGGCAGGTCCCCATGGGAAAACTTTGTATATATCTATGAGAACAAACAGGTCAGAACAGAAGGACAGCAGGAGCACTGGGTTACTAATTTGATGGATAATGAGCACAAATACAGTAGCTTCTTCCCTTTTTTTGGTATTGGGGATTGAGCCCACAGCTGCTTTACAATGTAACTACATTCCCAGGATTTTTCATTTATTTTTATTTTTGAGACAGGGTCTTGCCAAGTTGCTGTGGTTGGCCTTGAACTCCTGATTCTCCTGTCTCAGCCTCCCCAGTTGCTGGGACTATAGGTGCTATAGCACTCAGGTAGAGTAGACCCTTCCCTTATTTGTGTTTCACTTTCCATGCTTTCAATTACCTGAAGCCAACTGCAGACTGACAATATTAAAAAAGAAAATTCCAGAAATAATTGATGTTTTAAGTTGTGGGTCATTCCCAATAGTGTGATGAAATCTTGGGTCCTGCCTGGGACACAAATCATCCTTCTGTTCAGGGTATCCACGCTTCACTGAAGTATCTGCCAATGGCTAGTGAGGCCAGCACAAATCTATAGGAGGTGAACTGAGCCATTACCCAGGATTAAACAGACAGCACTCAGGTCATTTGGGTGAAGTTAAGGAAGTTAGTCATGTTTCAAGACCTGGGAAATAGCATTGGAGGTTTATAGGATGCTCTGACTCTAGAAGAAGTGAAGGCAGTATCTACAAAAGATTTCATTTTATGAACAGGATTAGATCCAGGTGTTTTATTACAATATAGTGGATCTAAGAATTTTGTTATTGGTATTGTTCATCTGAAAACAAGTTAATACCTATTCAAAGGCCACATATTTCAAGCTTGATAAATAAACTACTTTTATAGCAGCTTAGAGTAAAACTTTTGTATAGCCTTTAAAAATTTCAAACTGTTCCGCAAAGACAGGGTTTTGTAACTCTTTGTAATAAAATATACTTTCAGAAATGTTCATCTGGTCACTATTAGAAGCTGAGGAGAAAAGGTAGGTAACTGAGTAAAGAACAAAAACAGGTAAATGAACTAAGGTTGACAAGAGTATTCTAGGAGGATGGATGAGAAGTCTGTGCCAACAAAGAGGTGACAAAGAGACAGGAGGCATGAGCAGGGTAAGGTCAGGTCCCCACGGGAAAACTTTGTATATATCTATGAGAACAAACAGGTCAGAACAGAAGGACAGCAGGAACACTGGGTTACTAATGGGGATAAGGACTCAGTTACAAGTTTTCTGATGGGTGAAGTCTCATTTCAGTGTCTCTTTCTGACAGCAGATATCACCTGCCAGTCTCTGCCCCATACCTGAGTAGGGAAAGCCCAGTGATTTACACATGGATCTTTTCAATAACTGACACATCTCCATGTTATCCATCTAAAACCTTTTTTTCCCCATTCAATAATTTGTCAGTAACCTTCAGGCAACTAAACCCTTCTGGTGACTTCACCAATCCTGTTCTCTAAAGGTCTAACCCAGGCGGCAAATGAATGCTGAAGAACCACAGTGCTTGAGTTTCTTTAGCGGTAAGGAGTTATGCAGACCTGGTTGTTTGGACTGTGCATTTTTTCACAATAATAAAATCACCATAAGTCTTCTGTGAACAACCATCGAAATATGGAGAAAGAGAGAAGAGCTTTAATTTGCCCTTGGACACAGTACTTATCCTAAGGATGAGTCTCCAAAGAGAAAGGCTAAAGTTGAATCTTATCTATGCTGCCAGACATTCTGTAGGTAGGTTAGAGACCAAGTTCATCTCTGTTTAGTGAGTATAGGACATAGTTCTCACTAATTGCACAATGAACAAACCAACCCCATACAATGACAGTGGAACTAATGACATCAAGAGAGGGAAGTTCTCTTTAAATCAACCTATTTCTTCTCAGTCCAATAAGTTCATTGGGAATTTGGAAACTTCATGGGCACATTCTCATCAAATTATGGAAAATAATGAAATTATACAGTTATAAATCATTTAAAATCCTGCATATCTTCCCTTCATGATTTAGTTCTAAAATTTTTTTTTTTTCCTAAATATCATTTAAAACAATAAACACATGAATGGAGAGGTAGCAAAGGGAAAAGAACTGGTCAATTCTTGATACAAAAGAATTTAGATATTAGTATCTTGGCAATGTATAAGGAAGGCCGCATTTTAATTGTATTTTAAAGTAAACAAATTAATTTTAAACATTCCTAAATAATTGCAAAGCACTTTGAAAAATCATGGCCAAGTGAATAAGAAAGTGAGGAATCTGGTTAAACATATTAAATTGCAAACTCATAAAATAAATGTGTTAATTACCATACTATAGATTAAGAAAAAAAAGCCCTAAAAGGATACTTTTAAATATAATGATGACTACTGATGACTGTTTAATATTCTAACTACTCACGACTGTCTAGTATTACCATTGTCAGGAGAAGGAGAAACAAACATTAATGCTCTCAACATCAACTCTTCTACAGAAAAAAAAATATTATGTGAGAAATATAAGCTAACTTCAAAATGCCCTTTGATAATAAAAAATAAGAAATTTAAATTTTATATATAGCCTGGAAAACATAGAATGAAAATAAAATAAAAATGTACATCCAACAAACATGGGTTTTAATTACATACATAGAATAGACTCTTATACATAAATATGTAACTCTCATTTCTCTTTTCACCAAAAAACAGCCCAGCTCTGTCATTCTGTACAAAGAGCATCTTAGTAAAATGGGTATTTAACTTCTGACTCAACTCTGACCTTTTCCGTCTTTGTGTGAAGATCTGGAAGTACTGTCATCACTCAGAGGAAATAACCTTAATAGTCTCGAGGCAGAAAATTGAAGACATTTTAAGAAAATGGACCAAATGCTCAGAGTCAACCACTCAAATATCAAGTATAAGATGATGCTTTAAGTCAACTCTAAAATAAAATACTCTCCGTCCTCCCCAAGAGTTCTGAGGTCAAGCACAGGCGACAGTCTCTTTTGGAAAAAAAAATACTCCTAAGTTAAGGGTTTCTACAGATGTCAGAGCTGCAGCTTGTGTATTTTGATATATTAATTGAAAATGAATTATGGTTTGAACAAAGGTTACTAGGTATATCTAGGGAAGGTGAAGGTATTATGAAGAAACTGTTGCTATGTAATTAAATAAGGCACTTGAATATTGATTAACCATAGAGATTAGAAACCATTATTAAGCATGTTAAGCATAGGTTTGAGACCAGCAGAAAGAGCACTTGTTCATCTCTACAGGAACTAAGGGCCCTTTCTTTCCTGTGTTTCTTTGCACAGAATTGACAGCCATTTATATTTCCATTTTTATCTTAACCATTCTTATTTTGTTTTCAGGGTTTTCTCAAACAGCTTCAGAATGAACTCATTGCAAGTGTCCAGTAGAAAGTCCTTCATTACTAACTTGACTTCCTGCAGTTGAGGGTAATAAATAACAAAGTTTAGCTAAACAGACACTGTGCCATTCACTTAGCTTTTGAATTTATTCTCCTAATATTCTCATAGATTTATAAATGGGAGGAAAGACACTCCCTTCCCCCCCTTTTTTAAGACAGAGTCTCACTAAGTTGCTTAAGGCCTTACTAAATATAGAGGCTCGCTTTGAACTTGCAATCCTCCTGCCTCAGCCTCCCAAATTTCTGGGATTACAGGTATGAATCACTGTACCCAGCAAGACCCTCGCTTTCAAATGTTCAAAGTTAGAACTAAATTTATAAACTATTGCTGTGATGATGGGAAGGATCCCCTCACCATGGAGCAAACAAATTCCTACCTAGCTGTCAAGTGAGCAAATGAGACTCTGTCCTTGCCTTTCTAATGCTGCTTCTTAGCTTTTACCTGTAGTGTTTTCCCTGTCTCGTCTGTCTTTGTATTTACCTCTGACTATGCAGACTTTATTTGTATTTCAAAGAGTCCTGTGTTCTGTCTTCTGTCAAATTCAGTAAATAGTCAGGAAGAATCAGTAAGCCATTTTCTGAATTCAAAATTATTTAATTGTATAGTGTCTTGCCTTGTGCTTATAACAGGCATGTGTATGATGACAAAACATTTTGAATTCAGGAGTCCTTATGCACTTCCACTATACCATACTTGTATGAAACTAGTCTGTATAAGTTATTTCCAGACCTAATAAAAAAATAAACTAGTTATAAATAAATATTTTCTTTGTTTCTCTTACCATAATTTGCACCCGCATACACAGAAAATATATACAAATGTATATATTCATGATGGGAATTATGAATAAATATTTATAAACAATAAATATTTATAAATTTAAAAATTTATACACAATATAAGAAAGAAGATAAATCAATTTAATGAGTATGGTTTTGAGAAGGACAATAAAATATCACTTGTTCTTTCAACTCTAATCTCTGAAAATTTACAACAGAAGACATCTATACAACTTGAAACATATCATCTTAAAAATAATTCATCTTAAATATTAGGTACTATGTAAGGTCTTGCCTTCCAGAAACTGCTATTCATAAAGGACAGTCCAAGGCCTTTCCTTAGATGGCTTTGTTTTGTAATTATAAGCAATGCAGATATAAAAGGGTTTGATTTTCATTTATGGATGGTATAGGTGGTAAATATTACTGTGGTTTGAATGTGGTGTGTCCCCCATGGGTTCATTTGTTAGAAGTTTGATTGTCAACATGGTGATGTCAAGAGGGAGCAGAACTTTTAAGAGGTGGAGCCAAGTGGGAGATCTTGGGAGTATGCATCGCCCCCCAGAAGGGATCAAGTGGTTCTCGTGGAACCCCTGTGAGTTCTCAGGAGAAGATTGTGAAGGAGCAAGCCTGACCCCAACTCACTCTCTGGCTTCCTTTCTCACCCGTTAATATTTCCCTTTTGCACACATCCCACCATTGTGATGCCATCTATCAAGAGGCCCTCTCTTGAAACTAAGCAGAAGCCCTTACTATGCCCTTGAATGTCCAAAACTGTGAGCTAAATAATTGCATCCAGCCTTAACATTTCATTGAAGCAATGGATAATGTACTAATACATAGTAAAATTTCGGAAAAGGAAATGCCTTTGATAATGAGATAAGAATTGTGATATTGCAAACACCAAAAGAAAATACTGTTATAAAAATTCTGTATTCATATTAGCTATGTGCCAATCACTGTCAGCTGTATTAGGAGGTTGGAGGGGAATGTAGGAATTGGAATGGGAAAGGGATGGATAAGCAAAAGCAGAGGAAAATTTGAGAACAAGGCACATTAAAAATCAGGAAAAAATATGTCCTCTCTGTGCCAGGAAATGTGTATGTGGTATCTCAAGGGACTCAGGTGAGTAGAATAAGGGAGAAGTGTTAATAGAGAGATTAAACCAAAGTTAAATATGTAGGGTGGAATGTGATGGTGCTGAATATTGCCCAAAAAGCCACGTGGAGAATACTGGCTTTGATGAGTCAGAAAATATGGAGAAATTACAGGTTCTAGATATAATAACTGATTGCTAGAATTATAAGCTCTCATAGTCATCATTTTCTTATGTAACAAGGTTGGAACTGCAGAAACTGTAGAAGAATGCATGCTAGCCAAAATTAAAATTGCAGTTGTTTGTGTCTTTAGTTTTAGAGAATCATGTCAACACACTGTTATTGGGGTGAGCTCTTTGCTCCTTTGTCCCTTTTAGTGAAGTTGTATGTTTCACTTGTCCTGAAATCACATTTATTTGCCAGAGTATCAATTTCATCTTTCCATTTGTCAGGGCTGATGCAACTGCTAGAATAAAACAGAGTCAGCACTCTACCTTAGAAGAAATAAAACCAAGAATCAATAAGTGGAATGGCAATAGCAAAGCATAGCAAAGGAAGTGAGTGTAAAAACAGACCCTTATAGAATGTGAGAAAATCTTTGCCAGCTACTCTTCTGAAAGAGTATTAATATACAGAAAACATAAAGAACTTAAAACAATTAACACCAAACATAATAATAATAATAATAACACCCAATCAGTTAAGTGGGCAAATGAACTAAACAGGCATTTCTCAGAAGAAATACATATAGTCAACATATGTATTAAAACATGTTCAACATCTTTAGCAATCAGGGAAATGCAAATCAAAACTATATTAAGATTTCATTTCACTTCAGTTTGAATAGCCGGCATCAAAAATATAAGTAACAATAAATGTTGGTGAGGGTGTAATAAAAAAGGTGTATTTGTGCATTGTTGGTAGACTTCAAACTAGATAATTACTGTAGAAATTGCAAGAAATTGGTATGAAGATTCTTCAAAATACTAGGAATGGGACCACATATAACCCAGCTACTCCAGTCCTTGGTATTTAATCAAAAGATAAAAAATCAGCGTACTATAGTGTTATGTGCATTCCAATGCTTATAGCAGTGCAATTCATAATAGTCAAGTCCAAAAACCAACATGTCCTAGATGTCCATCAACAGATCAATAGTAAAGAAAAAGTATATATATATATATATATATATATATATGT